>NC_069505.1:98981781-99201781 GCF_027579735.1 Bombina bombina | reverse complement strand
GGAAAGTGGTACGAAAAGACAGTTGCCAAACGTAAAAAAGGGTTGGTAAGTGGCCAGGCAGCACGGTGGAATATGGTGCCGAGTGGATGGCGGATTTACTTACTTACAGTATAGAGCTCTCCTTCGCCCCTAGTAAGAAACCAAATGCCTTCTCACTATTTGTGGACTGTAATAAATATATAAGAAAACTGACTTTACAACGGTATTTCAAAAAGAAAAACAAAGACCAAAAAGATACCTGTGAACCTATGACAGATGTAAGCCTACCAAATGAAGTTATCCTTACACAAAGTGATATTCCAACGTTGAATCTATTGGAATCACTAGACATGGAAACAGCAGAACAACTAGAAGCAAACAGAATCATGAAACATAGTGGGTTCAAACCGAGATCAATATTTTATCCCACTCAGGCCAAGGGACAATATATCTCATTATTTGAAGACTTAGTACTCAACGATTTAGAGTCAATGTGTAAATCATTCAAATTGGACAACAAAAATCTGACAAACAAGGAAGAAAGAATCCTAAAGAACCTAAGTAAAGATGAAACACTAGTCTTTAGAGAGGCTGATAAAGGTGGTTCTATAGTAATACAAAACAAAGGAGATTATATTAGCGAAGCTAACAGGATACTGTCAGATACAGAGACCTATGAAGTACTATCAAAAGACCCCACCAGCCAATTCGCAGATGAATATGCCCAATTACTAAGAAATGCAAAGAAAGAAAACATTTTGGACGATGCTGAATATAAATTCTTATCGACAGACATGATAAAAACCGCAGTATTCTACCACTTACCAAAAGTGCACAAGGACACTTTTGGGTGCATATTCTCTTGTCTCCCTTACATGTGCTTTGGTGTTAACACACACCATCCATTTCTACTCGTCGCTGATCGCTGGTCCCTGTGATCCAACAGGTGAGCATTTATTATTATTTATTTCCATCTCAACTACCCATCACTCATCTGGGGATATTCCCATTTCTGTTTTCCTCCCTCCCACTTGCTTATGAGGAACATCTTCTGCAAGCACTATTAGAACACACCCGATTCCAATATATATATATGTGTGTGTATATATACAGTGTGTGTGTGTGTATATATATACTGTATGTGTGTGTGTGTATATATATACTGTATGTGTATATATATATATATATATACTGTGTGTGTGTGTGTGTATGTGTATATATATATATATATATATATACTGTATGTGTGTGTGTGTGTATATATATATATATATATATATATATATATATATATATATATATATATACTGTATGTGTGTGTGTGTATATATATATATATATATATATATATATATATATATATATATATATATATATATGTGTGTGTGTGTATATATATATATACTGTATGTGTGTGTGTATATATACTGTATGTGTGTGTGTGTGTGTGTGTGATGGAACACCTCATGTCCCGCCCCCAAAATAATCATTAAAGGGACACTGAACCCAAAATTTTTCTTTCGGGATTCAGATAGAGCATGGAATTTTAAGCAACTTTCTAATTTACTCCTATTATCACATTTTATTCATTCTCTTGGTATCTTTATTTGAAATGCAAGAATGTAAATTTAGATGCCGGCCCATTTTGGTGAACAACCGGGGTTGTCCTTGCTGATTGGTGGATAAATTCATCCACCAATAAAAAAGTGCTATCCAGAGTTCTGAACCCAAAAAATAGCTTAGATGCCTTCTTTTTCAAATAAAGATAGCAAGAGAACGAAGAAATATTGATAATGGGAGTAAATTAGAAAGTTGCTTAAAATTGCATGCTCTATCTGAATCACAAAGAAAAAAAATTGGGTTCAGTGTCCCTTTAATCTAAAACTAAAACCCACGGTTTAAAAAACACATAGGCCTCTATGAAAGGTCTTGCGGACCTGATCCGACAGTGCGGATCAGGTCCGCAAGACCTCGCTGAATGCGGAGAGCAATACGCTCTCCGTATTCAGCATTGCACCAACAGCTGACCAGCTGCTGGTGCAACGCCGCACCCTGCTGACTCGCGGCCAATCGGCCGCAAGCAGGGAGGTGTCAATCAACCCAATCTTTAGACCGCTGCTTCATAACTGCTGTTTCTGGCGAGTCTGAAGACTCGCCAGAAACACGGGCCATCAAGCTCCATTCGGAGCTTGATAGATAGGCCCCATAAACATTACATTTGTTTACCCAAATTTTACAGATTAAAAATAAAACCCAATAAAATTACATGCCCTATCTGAATCACAAATGTTTATTTTGGACTAGGCTGTCCCTTTAATTTGATAAAATTATACACAGATTTTCTAATCACGTGCGTTCACAATCAAGCAGTCAAGAAGAGTTATTAAATGGGAGTTTAATAGGAAAAGTAACAATACACAATTACAGTTACAGGTATAAAATAAAAGGGAATAACACAGATGAACTAAATTTACAGTGTCTTATTGTCCATAATGTATTCAGGAGCACGGATCAGCTGCTAGCGTAGTAGGAGGGGCTACAGCCTGGGTACTTTTTCATAGCAATAATGAGACTGTTTCCTCTGCTCTGACTCCACAAAAAAGGCACACAAACTTTCCCAGCACAGCTATTTAAAAGGACTTGATTCCTTGCTACATTTAGAGCCAATAGCTAAGCCCTGTACTGCTGTATGAGACAGACACCTAAGGGAGCCATTACTGGCCCAATGTCAGACATTTTTGTTGCTAGACCCTCTCCTTATAGACCAACTCATCATTGCAACAGAACATTCCTGAGGACTGGAGAGAGATAAGGCTGTATGCCTGCCCTGTCCCATAGACAAAATACAAATGGTGCCCCCACCTTATGTCTATGTGTTTACAACCCTTTGTTCACTATAGGTAGAATCCATTACAGGTTACTAAAGTGGACACCATTTTAGATTTTTCTTCTGTTTAAACAGTTACCATAAGGCAATGGCCAGGCTGGTTCATGACTGTGTCTTGTTTTGTTCTGAGCACTTATGTCTGTTTATATGCGTCATATTAAAAAGGAAGAACAGCCGTATTGTAATAGTTGTAACATTAACAATATTTTACTATATTGCTATTCTTCTCAATCTGTAATGCTGACATCTAACTTCCTTCTAATATTCTTCATACTATAAAATTTAAAAGTGCAAGTATTGCGTTTTTTATATACGTTCATGAGACCTAGATCAAAATGAAGAGAACATATTGATACAGGTTTGGTTTTGACATGTCAACTATAGCAAAGGCAAGAGACTAAACCACAGAGTTATGGAAATATAGTCTTTATTATTTACTTTAAAATGTTGAAATTTAAAAACTAGGCCATGACCTAATATTTATAAGAAAAAATATAGAGTAATCCAGATCCAGATCCAGATCATGGACAAATAATCCAATTCAGGTTTTTCCTTAGAGAGCTGTGAAACAAGATGCCTTCTAAGAGATCAACCTTATGCACTGGCAGAGGGACTAGTCTACATAACTATTAAACTAAATTCAAAATGTTCCACTCTAATTGGCTGCCTTCTGGCAATCTCTCACATCCTCCCTGATTAGCTGCATTCTGGCAGGCTCTCTACAAATTCTTTGAATGACTGCATTCTTTCTGGCTCTCCACAAATTCTTTGAATGACTGCATTCTTTCAGGCTCTCCACAAATTCTTTAATTGGCTGCAGTCTGGCAGGCTCTCCACAAATCCTTTGATTGGCTGCATTCTGGCAGGTTCTCCACAAATTCTTTAATTGGCTGCAGTCTGGCAGGCTCTCCACAAATTCTTTGATTGGCTGCATTCTGGCAGGCTCTTACAAACTCTCTGAATGGTTCATTATGGCAAGTTCTCACAGCCTCACTGATTGGCTGCATTTCTTTGTTGTGTCTAAAATATTGCATTGATTTATTTTAGTTTTCAAACAATGTTCCTATGCTGTTTTTGTTCTTATGCTTGTACTGCATGTCACTGTTCTTCAGTAGTTCTGTGGGAGTCTTCCTTACAACCAGTGACCTTCTGTTCCACAGACCAGATTTGTACAGACATTTTCTGTCTCAGTTTCAAAATAAAAATAAACACTTACTTTTTTCAATGTAAAATATAATGGCCTCCATGTACTATACACCGGGCAGACAAGCTTCTCATCCTTTGTGGCATATGGGCAGCGGAATCTGTTTATCTGCTGCCCATATATATCATTATACACTCAAGTGAGCATGTAATGCCGCCCCCATGTGCGAGAGAAGGGCCTGTCAGTCACCCCAGCGAACGAGTTCAGGGTGATTTCTCTCCGCCACCTCTTGTAAGAAGCAACAGTCTAATGAAAGCTGCGTATTACATTGTGGGAAGCAGGAGTACATATGTGAATCTGAACCTCAGGGATCCACTTACACTGCTTAGTACATGGTGCCCTATGTTGTAACATGTTTAGAATCTTAAACTTTAGATAGTGATTTTTTTAATGCATTATAGACGTTTGTTCAATGTAGCTTTAAGAAATGTCAGTTTGTGTATTAACCATTTGATTACCAGGCACATTTTTAGATTACCAGTGAATTAAAGGGACAATCAACACCAGAATTTTTTTGTTGTTTAACAAGATAGATAATCCCTTTATTACCCATTCTCCAGTTTTGCATAACCAACACTGTTATAGAAATACACTTTTTACCTCTGTGATTAACTTGTATCTAAGCTTCTGATGACTGCCCCCTTGTTTCAGTTCTTTTGACAGACTTGCATTTAAGCCAATCAGTGCTCACTCCAGGGTAACTTCACGTGCATGAGCTCAATGTTATCTATATGAAACACATGAACTAATGCCCTCTAGTAGTCAAAATGCATTCAGATTAGTGGCAGTCTTCAAGGTCTAAGAAATTAGCATATGAACCTCCTAGGTTTAGCTTTCAACTAAGAATACCAAGAGAAAAAAGCAAAATTGATTATAAAAGTAAATTGGAAAGTCGTTTAAAATTACATTCCCTATTTAAATCATGAACGTTTTTTTGGACTTAATTCCTGCACTGCACATTACCATAATCCAGCACCTGCGTCAGGAAAATGCAAGCCACAAAGGCTTAGGCTAATTTTTCTCTTTAGCACCCATACGTCTGTTACTATTGTACTGTTGATATTTCCAGATCTTCCCATCACTGTGCAAATTAATTCCAATACTAAACTAGACCTTAAACCTCTACTGAATTCAGTTATATCACATTTATCTCTTCACCTCACAAAATGGATAGGAACATATATTTATATATGTCCCAGAATAAATGTGCACAGCAGTAGCTGCAGCAAGGGTTACAGTGGAGATCATTGTCCAATTAATCTAATTTCTTAATGAAGAGGCTGTTTAGTGCTGATAAGAAAGGGTTCACTGGGGCACCAAGTCCTTTTAAGAACAGTTTTCAAGGCTGGATTTTGTTTCTAAAGTTGCTCAAAAAAACAAAACTGAGGGGACATTTATCTGTGATGAAACAAGTATGTGCAATGTGATGCCTGGCAGTTACAACTGATAATGGGAAGGCAGAATACTTTATTTGCCGAGCCAGGGAAGATTCATCAGCAATAAAAGAGATTTGCAGTGCTCTGTACTTGTCCGCCCACGTCTAGCTATAGAATGGTTCCTGTGGTTGCAGGCTGTGTATTCCCTTCTGGAAGATATGTATTGTACCGATATGCAAGGAGCTTTTGTGCATTTTAATACAAATTGAAATGTTTATGATAAGTGCATTGTTTTGCTGACCTCCCACTTAAAGAAGCTTCTTAGCAACATTTGTGTATCATTTATAAATATGAATATAATTTATACAAAAGGATGTAAAATTGAAAAAATGCTGCAATTGCACCTCTAGTGAAAAAAGAGAACTCTGTTAAAGGGAGAATCAACTGAAATTAAATGAAATGGTAACACTATGAGATGGTAATATAAAATGATAAATCGCATATATAAAAAGAAGTCTGCAAAATACTTTCCTTCTTTATTTTGTCCCCTTTTTCTGTAATTCTCTTCTGAAATTGTGAGCTTTTCAGTTCCTGTTAGAAATGGAAGTGCAGAACACTGATATATTCCACACAGCCATTGGCTGCACACTTTAGTCACATATTTATAACTGTCCCTGATTGGCCACAGCAGAAAAGGTAAACTAAGTTACAATATGGCAGCGCCCATTTCTTTATAGACACTAAAACTTTACACTTATTTTGTCAATATTTAAACAGCTAATGATACTTTAAAAAATATATCTACATGTTATTATCAGACTAATCTTTTCTTTGAATGCATCATTCTATCTAACATTTATTTAGTGTTTAATGCCCCTTTAAACGTCTCTTCAACAAAGAACACCATAGAAACAAAGCAATACATTGTTCACTGTTCACTAAGAGACTTTAAGGAAAAAACCATTAATTTCTTGCAGTTATTTGTTATTTAACAATGGGAAGCCTTACACATGTGTTAATGTGATTGCTAAAATGTCATAAATTTAAAGGGATACTAAATCCAATTTTTTTCTTTAATGATTCAAATAGAGCATGCAATTTTAAAGCTTAGGAGCCGGACAATTTTTGGTTCAGTACCTTGGTTAGGCTTGCTTATTGGTGGCTAAACGTAGTCACCACTACGCAAGCGCTATCCATGGTGCAGAACTTAAAATGGGCCGGCTCCTAGACTTTAGATTAAATTAGAAAATTGCTTAAAATTTCATGCTCTATCTGAATCACGAAAGAAACAATTTGGGTTCAGTGTCCCTTTAATCAAAAGGAAAACACATAAATACTGACACATTTCATCAGTATTTTTTTGTTTTCTTTAAATTTCGTTGGTGCATTCATTCAAATATTCGTTTTCGTTTGCGATGTACATTCGTTAGAAAAACAAATGCACATGTCTACTTGGTATCAATGTTTAAATGTTTACACACTTTGGTATAATAAAGTTATACAAGTAGTATACCTGATACTTTATTGCGCCAGCTCGCTATGCTGATGTTTGTTTGTATTATAAAAGAATGCAGTGCATTATAAGTTAGCCTCCATTTGTATTTATATTGCTTTGGTTTTACAAACATTTTTGGCCTTAACACAGTTACAGAGGAGCACTGGTAGAAAAGTGCATACTATAAATCTACCTACAATTTTTTAAATTTCTTCTTTCTTAAGTGTAAGAAAATCACTGGCTTTATTTAGCAGAGTGAAAATAGCAGGCGGCTGCTTGTCAAATGTTCCATTCGGGTTATGATTTAAAAGTGACAAAAACATCTACTCTAAAGTAAATATAAAATACACAAATCTTATGTTAAAAATAGGTCAACCATTCATTATGTACAAGGTATAATAGCAAAAGTTTGACAAATTGTAAGCTAAAAAGCAAGTTAGTTCTTGGTAATGATAGATTGTCTAGGTTTGTAGAGTAAATAGTCATGTGATAATTTCACACCTTGCTACAACATTCTTAATAGGTTCCCTATTTAAAGGGACACTGTACACAAAACAATTATTTGCATAAATGTTTTGTAGATGATCCATTTATATAGCCCATCTGGGAGTGTTTTTATAACAATGTCTAGTTTTGCTTATTTTTTTATAACATTGTGCTGATTTTCAGACACCTAACCAAGCCCCACAGTGTCAGATGTATACTTGCGTTTACAGACTACTGCTGGCTTCTGTTTGTGCAATCTGTCTTTTCATAGGGGGAGGGGGAGTGTCTGCTATTATTGTTTTCCCAGCCCCTTTCACTGAGGGTCCCAGCCTAACCTCATCAACAGAGCTAAACTGGGATCTTCTAAGTAAGTTTTTAAAAGGTTTTATACTGGATTTTTAGATCAGCATCTGTGCATATTCTTCTTTATAATAATGTCTATTACATGCAGTTATATGAAAATTGGTGTATACTGTCCCTTTAACTATTTATAGCAGGGGAGGAGCTGAGGTGTGATAGAACTTTGCTGCTGCACTTGCGTTATATTTTTTCCTGAATGAGTGCTATTCTCCGCTTCATTCCCCCATCCCAGTAAGCTGAGAGATAATAATAATAATTAATATTTATTATCAATCCAAAAATTATCATTGATCAAACCTTACTTTATGGTATTAAAGGGCCATTATAGTGATAAAATGACATGCTCTAATTTGTTATATTGTGTCATTTTATCACTAATGACGCAGATTCTATGTGTTTAACCACGATATTAAACATATAGTTAAAATTACCACTTGGGACCCGCAGAGCAGTGCTGGTTCAAAGCAGAAACTGCCACTAATCCAATCAGCAATGCTAGTTGCATGATCTAGCTGTGTGGCTAGCACTGCTGATTGGATCATTAACAGTTCCTGCTCAAGACCTGCAGTGCTCTGTGGGTCCTGAGCAGTACTTTTGCTGGGGTTAAACACATAGATTTGCTGCATCGCTAAAGATAAAATGATGTGTTCAATCTGTAACATGCTATACAATGTTTTTATTCTTCTTCTTTAAAACCTTAAATATAGAGCAGGGTTTTTAAACTCTAGTCCGCAGGCCTCCCTAACAGGCAAGATTTTCAGGATCTCTGAACTGGAGCACAGGTGAAATAATCAGTAAACGTAAGTATTAACCCGCTCTCAACCAAGGTAATCTGGCCTATTAGGGAGCCCTGAGGAATGGTTTGAAAACTCCTGATATAGAGGTAAGTTGAGTATAACATTCAACATTCAGTTAAGAAAATTAATATAGAAAGAGGGAGCGCCAGCTATAGGCTAAAGTATTAGAATAACAGAATAATATTAAAATACATTTATTACATTCACATAAACTAGGGTACCCTATGTACATATAACAATTCGATTGAAAACAATTAAAATAAAGTAAGTGCCCCTCAGGAGAGAGGGGAACACCAAAACGTATAAACACAAAAAAATGTGTATTAAAAGTCCCAAATGATATAAAAAGTCTTAACAAGTGATGATATCCTTAACAAATGTCCTGTGTAACAGATCCGGTGCCCTTGTGAATCCAATGAATCCTTTGTATATGACGGGTATCCAAGAAATCAAAAATCAAAATAAAGATGGTTATCAAAAATATGATAAAAATAAAAAAATTAAAAAAAATTGGAGAAAAGTGAATCAAGTGAAAAAAGTGAATAAGAAATCCAAAGGATCCAAAAATTGCAGTTAAAGGGACAGTTTACACCAGCATTTTTATTGTTTTAAAAGATAGATCATTCAGTTACCCATTCCCCAGTTTTGCATAACCAACACAGTTATATTAATATACTTTTTACCTCTGTGATTATCTTGTATCTAAGCCTCTGCAAACTGCCCCTTTTTTCAGTTCTTTTGACAGACTTGCAGTTTAGCCAATCAGTGCCTGCTCCCAGATAACTTCCCGTTCACGAGCACAGTGTTATCTATATGAAACACATGAACTAACACCCTCTAGTGGTGAAAAACTGTTAAAATGCATTCTGAAAAGAGGTGGCCTTCAAGGTCTAAGAAATTAGAATATGAACCTCCTAGGTTGAGCTTTCAACTAAGAATACCAAGAGAACAAAGTAAAATTGGTGATAAAAGTAAATTGGAAAATTGTTTAAAATTACAGGCTCTATCTGAATCATGAAAGTTTATTTTGGCCTAGACTGTCCCTTTAAGAAATCACACTTTAAACCAGGGCTCAACAAATATCAGGTGTCATGGTGCCAAAAATATTGTCCTTGTAGCCACCTGATAAACTCCCCTGTAGCCCTAGTATAGCTATGGACAGCAGCAATAACATAGCTAATATTTTACCATTTGTGGCATGCACCCATTTGAGACTGTTGCTGTATTTATGGCTGCCAAAATCAGCACTTTCCTTCCCTTGAAGTGCATCTAAGTACACTGAAAATGGTTTCAAACAGTGATCACCTTTTTGTGTGCTCAAAGTAGTCAAGGGGTTAAATCACTGTTATGGGTTAAACAATGGACAATTAAGGGTTAAATCACTGTTCTATGTTACTGACAGCCAAGGGTTTAAATCAGTGCTATGTGTTTTTGATAAGGAAAATATATCATTACATTTTTGTGCTTCTTTATGACAAGCAAGGGTATATATACACACATACACACATTTGCAACATGGGTAGAGGGTAAAGTTAAAGGGACACATCCCAGCCAAAATTGGAATCACCATGGATGCATTTCAACAGCTATAGCTTTTATTAGAAGCAAAAATGCTTCTAATAAAAGCTATAGCTGTTTCAAAAGTGTATTTAAAGGGACAGTAAAGTCATAATTAAATATTCATGATTTAGACAGAGCATACAATTTAAAACAACTTTCCAATTTACTTCTATTATTTAATACGCTTCTTTCTCTTGTTATCCTCTGCTGAAAGGTTAATCTAGGAAAGCTCAGGAGTAGCAAAGAACCTAGACTCTAGCTGCTGATTGGTGGCTGTATATATATACTGATTGTCATTGGCTCCCCTATGTGTTCAGTTAGAAACCAGTAGTGCATTGCTGCTCTTACAACAAATGATACCAAGAGAATGAAGCAAATGTGATAATAGAAGTAAATTGGAAAGTTGTTTAAATTTGTATGTTCTACCTAAATCTTGAAAGAACATTTTTGGGTTTCATGTCCCTTTAAGTATGCACCGTGCACCAGCATTTTAAACACAGCACTTGCTCAGAGAGCCTAAGGTGCTTGTACCATCTGGTAATGACTCAATTTGTTAATTACTGACATGATACAAGCCCTACTGGTGCTCTGAGCAGCTGCAGTATTTAAAATGCTGTTGCACCGAGAATACCTAGCTATGCCTCACATGCACGTGCAGAGAAAAATGTTAACACTAAACAGTGATATATTTTATTAGAAGCATTTTTACCAAAACATGTATATTGTAAATATGTTTCTATTCAAAGATATAATTCATCTATGTGCATTTAAAGTTTGTCCCTTTAAGCACCATTTGAAACATTGGAGAGCCCCATAGCTTCTAATTGCCTAAGCCCTTGTGATAGCTGTGAAGTTAAACGCCTGCAGCACAATATATGTGTTTAAGCTGAAGCAGCACTTTATTTCCTAATTGTAACTAAACAGGACCCCTCCAGAGAGCGAACAGGTAGAAACCAGCAATGCGTTGTTATGCTGCACATAGTGTTACCGTCCTGTTGTCGTGTCAAATGATTGTTCTACTAATAATTCCCACAGAGAGCTGGAAAACAGTTATCCCAGTGAGTGTGTTAGGACCTAACCTGCGCATTAGCCACCACTAGCGGTAATAGAAGTATCAGCTGTTCGCGGCTCTATATATCATCTCTTCTCTAGTGCCCTGGAAATCTGAAGCTGTCCGCGATATTTCCCCATGGACTTCTGTCTCCTTCTTATCAATCTGATACCATTGCTCCCCTATTGATCTACAGCCTCGTTCCTCTCTGCAGCCCTCTCATGTAATATTGATCAAGCCTGCAGATTCCCATGCCCAGCATCTAGGATCTTCAGTTAACCCCTTGTTCTCAGTGGCTATTTGTAGATCAAAACATTTTATTTGACTGAAGTAGAACTACAGATTTTTCTTTCATGCATTTAACATTATATGGTTGAAGATTACACAAAAATGCACAAAAAGTTATAAGGGCTCACAGATATGAGGTCTCAGGTGTTCGGAAAAAAAAGCAGGCAAAGGGATTTAACATAGACAGACAGACAGACATACATCTAAATGTCTAAATATGCATGTATATGTAAATGTCTATATACTGTATGTGTCTACATATGTATTTATATGTGTGTATATATATATATATTTACAGGCATACATATATATATATATATATATAGACACATATAAACACGTAAATACATATGTACTCATATATAGACATACATACATCCATCCATCTAAATGTCTAAATATGCATGTATATATAAATGTCTATATACTGTATGTGTCTACATATGGATTTATATGTGTGTATATATATATATATTTACAGGCATACATATATATATATATATATAGACACATATAAACACGTAAATACATATGTACTCATATATAGACATACATACATACATACATCTAAATGTCTAAATATGCATGTATATATAAATGTCTATATACTGTATGTGTCTACATATGTATTTATATGTGTGTATATATATATATATATTTACAGACATACATATATATATATATATATATATATATATATATATATATATATATATATATATATAGACACATATAAACACGTAAATACATATGTACTCATATATAGACACACACATATATATATATATATATATATATATATATATATATATATATATATATATATATATATATATATATAAGTGCATTGAGCCCTTTACAGTCAACCAGATGAAAACATGTAAAAGCATATTAATGCAATATAAATATTTAATAAAGTGTCATACTGTGTATTTACTGTAAATATTTCACATTCCAATGTTATGCAGATAGCAGAATATGTTCTTTGCATTTATAAATAGATATTCCTATATATATCTGTATATATTTATACCTATATAAAATCATGTGTGTGTGTATATATATATATATATATATATATAGTTATATATATATAGATATATGTAGAAATATTTATTTATGAATAAATAGAAAATATTCTGCTATGTGAAGAACATTGGAATGTGAAATATTCACATTTTCATGTTGGGTTAGCGCACATGAGAATATGTGATTGAGTTAGCGCACATGAGAATATGTGATTGAGTTAGCGCACACACACTTTTTTTGCTCCATTGACTACTATTGGGGAAAATGTTAATGCGCGGGATATTCTAACTTTGGCTTTTTGGGCGCATTGGGTTAGCACACAAGCAAAGCCTTTTTACCTTCAGCTTGTAATACGTGCACTACCCGATGTGCACAAAAAGCTTACTCTTAGCTCCACTTGTAATCTGGCCCTTAGTCTCTTTCTTTCTTCTTCTCTCTTTCTGTCTCTTTCTCTTCTCTCTTCTCTTCTTTCATTTTATCCCCTTTCCTCTCCTTTCTTTCTTTGTGCTTAAAGAAACATAAATACCTTTTCATATATGCACATATTTGCATACATCAACAATTATTAATATTAGATCGGCACACAAAATAAAACTGTCATTTTGTAAGCAAAACCAGAATTGTTTAGCAGCCCAGGAACAAACTCATTTAAAATCTTTTGACTATTGTATATCTTATGTCCTATGTTTTGGACAATTGGGATTATATACAGTATATACTGTGTAGGATTGAAGCAGTGTCAAAGTTAAGAATTCTGTAAGCTACAACCCCAGCTTTTCTGATTTCAAGGCTAAATAAAAAGAAGAGGTGACAAAATAAATAAAGTACATTATAAGAAAAATTAAAATGTGAGTTTAATGTTCCTTCACATGGTGAAGGAAGGAACCATGGTCGAAGAAATGTTGCTATAGTACCTGGACAGATCATTGTTGGCCACAATACAAACAAATTAGGACTTACATCTACAAATTTGATTTTAGAGCTGCCCATTATAGAAGCATCTTGACAAGGATACATAACGTTATTGACTTCTTCTTGTGTACCTGGTAGGTCACTGTCCCATACCTTATCATGATCAGTGGATTATTAGCATCCAGTTGTTAGACAGATCTCCTAATAAAACTAAAATAGTTTTTGAATGTAATTATGAACCCCATTGATGTATAGCTCATCCAAAATTTCTCCAAGAAATGGTCTGCATGGCGCGATATTGAAATTTATTTGTGTAAGCCTCACTGGGTCATATCAGGCCAAGCTCGCGACGCAAAGTAAAGGGGTTCAGTGGCAGTAATTTGAATGCAGTGTTTTGTAACTTGATACAAGGGGTTGCTCCTATTAACCCAAATTAAAGTCTGTGCTACTTTTGTCAGGATTAATCTGTTGTATCTTTATGCTTTTGCACATCCATGTGTTGCTAAAACATGCAACCTTAAAGGGATATGAAACACATATTGTATTTGTTCATGAAACAGATAGAGCATGCAATTTTAAACAACTTTCTAATTTACTCCTATTATAAATTTTTCTTCATTCTCTTGGTATCTTTATTTTAAAAAAGAGGAATGTAAGCTTAGGAGCCGACCCATTTTTAGTGGGTAGATCTCATTGAGCTGGTCATTTTGAAAAGTAGATCGCAACACAAAAAAGTGTGGGCACCCCTGCTGTAGAGGCTTTTTGGATCTATAAACACTGTGGATCAGGTCCGCAAGACCTCGCTAAATGCGGAGAGCAATACGCTCTCCGCATTTAACATTGCACCAGCAGCTCACAAGAGCTGCTGGTGCAACGCCGCCCCCTGCAATCTGATTCACAGAAAAAAAATGTGAATCAGATTACGTCTGCAAAAGGAGGTACCCTGTGCCCACAGTCTGTGAGATGGTCTGACCCCATATTACTGTATATAGTGACACTGTTTAACCCACCAGTACTGTATATAGTGACACTGTTTAACCCACCAGTACTGTATATAGTGACATTGTTTAACCCACCAGTACTGTATATAGTGACACTGTTTAACCCACCTGTACTGTATATAGTGAGTCAGTGACACAGTCTGTAATCTGTCGGTGAGATGGCTGGCCTGACCCTACCTGCCCCAGTACTTTATAAAGTGACCACAGTAGTCTGTGACATGTTCCAGCCCCCCGTACTGTATATAGTGGTACTGTATAGTGACACTGTTTAACCCACCAGTACTGTATATAGTGAGTCAGTGACACAGTCTGTAATCTGTCGGTGAGATGGCTGGGCTGACCCTACCTGCCCCAATACTTTATAAAGTGACCACAGTGGTCTGTGACATGGTCCAGCCCCCCGTACTGTATATAGTGGTACTGTATAGTGACACTGTTTAACCCACCAGTACTGTATATAGTGAGTCAGTGACACAGTCTGTAATCTGTCGGTGAGATGGCTGGCCTGACCCTACCTGCCCCAGTACTTTATAAAGTGACCACAGTAGTCTGTGACATGGTCCAACCCCCCCCCCCCCCGTTCTGTATATAGTGGTACTGTATAGACTGACACTGTTTACCCCCTCCCTCCATGCTGTAGTAACAAGGTCTGTAATTTGCTGGTTCCACAAACATACACACACATACATGCATAAATACACACACAGTTACATACATACATACATACACACATACATACATGCATAAATACACACACAGTTACATACATACATACACACATACATACATGCATAAATACACACACAGTTACATACATACATACATACATACACACATACATACATGCATAAATACACACACAGTTACATACATACACACATGCATACATGCATAAAAACACACACACATAAACACCAATGGGTAAAACAGAACCACCAACCCCTGTAGTCTTAGACACTAGTGAAGCATCATGTCACACTCACATGATATCAGGGCAGGCAGTGGCAGGTGACATTATTACTTTATATAAATATATTCAAGGCCCATATACAGAGATGCTGGAAGTTCTGTTTATTCCAAGAAAATTGTCTGTGACAAGGGGTCACAATTTAAGGCTGGAGGAAAGGAGATTAAATCTCCAGAGACATAAACTGTTTTTCACTGTAATCATATTGTGTTACTCATTACCTAAGGAGGTAGTTAATGCCATACCTTAGATACATTCAAAAATGGTTTAGATACCTTTCTGTCTCGAAACAGAATTCAAGGATATAATTGCTTGTGTTAATTGGGTCACCTTTTTAATGGAATTAATTTAAGCTCAAATTCAGCTTCTTTATTTTAAATTAAGAAGGATCTGTATAGGTTGAACTCGGACTTATTTCAATCTCATCTACTATGTGTATTACGACTGTGGCCAGAGGCGTAACTAGAAACCACAAGGCCCAGAATGCAAGAATCTAATAAGAGGTGGCCAACTCCAGTCCTTATGCACCAACAACAGTCCTGGTGTTACAATTCTGTCTGCTGTTAAGATAATGATTTATGTATGCATCAGTAAAGATGCACTATATTATAAAAGATCTGCATAGAAAATACATGCTTTAAAACCAGTTAAAACTTGCAATTTGTCTGCAACATTTTCTTAGTTTAGCAATCCATGGACATACCACTTGAAAAGCTTATTGATTCTTCTTTATCCTATCTCCTTTGCTGTGGCCTATTGGCAGCAGATATAAATAAGCCCCTTTTCTGATCAAGCAGGCACTGTGTAGAATGTTGCAGGGGAATAATTCTAGATACTGCAAGGTGATCTCCAGCCTCTCCTAGTGGAAACATTACACATTTCAAATATAAATATATAAAAGCAGGCACAATAAATGTTGAAAGTGTGTTGCAAATTGATCCTACTGTGCACAAAAGGGACATTAACAGAAAGTAACTTTTTTCATTTATGCCCCATAAATAATTTACTGCAGCACAATGTTTTAAAGCATTTACAGCTGTAATTTTGTAAGAAACATAGATATTGTTTTGCAGGTCTGGGACAAACCCCTTAAAAGTCTTTTAAATGTTTATCTTGCTGCTTTTGCTACAGCCAATATGGGACAGATGTAAAAAAAAGTTCCTGCACATATCAGCAAATCAGCAAGCAGGAGTGTACATTTTCTTTTATTCTGCAGAATGCACTCCAGCCTTTAGACAATACAATTTTAAACAACATTCAAATTTACTTCTATTATCTAATTTGCTTCAATTTTAGATATTCTTTGTTGAATAAATAGCAATGCACATGAGTGAGCCAATCACACAAGGCATCTATGTGCAGCCACCAATTAGCAGCTACTGAGCCTATCTAGATATGCTTTTCAGCAATAAATAGCAAGAGAATGAAGCAGATTAGATAATAGAAGTAAATTAGAAAGTTGTTTAAAAATGTATGTTCTATCCGAATCATGAAATAAAAAAAATGTGGGTTTTATGTCCCTTTAAATTATAGTTAACGCCTGCAAAATAAATAATGAAAGTGCATTGCTAAGTTTTTAAATAATACATAATGAAGCATTTTATGGGGAATTACATATTGAGTTGAATGTCCCTATAAACAAGCTTTGAATGATGCGTAGTTCTGCTTATACATACTAAAGTGCCACAAACGTACATCTACACTGAGATCCAGAAACAGATACACTAAATCCTTCCATAAAATAGCTACTTTGGCATGAAGGTGAATTAAGTCACATGGGATACAATTATGTTGTAAATAGTGTTAGGTAGAGAAGAATGAGTAACCACAGCTATGTACCTCTGTATAGCAATACACATCCTTATACTGCACAGAAGAAGTCTGGAGTGTCACAGAAACCCCCCCAAAAAGGTTTACAAATTTACTTAAATCATATAAACAGTAGGACATTTGGGAAAATGGGTGGTGGGGGGGGTGGGGATAGATAATATTCTGGCCTTAGGTTAAAGTGACGTTATAGTGCAAAAATGACATGCTTTAATTTGTTACATGTCAGGTTAGCACTAGTGACCCTGCCTATTTAACCCTCAAAAAGGGGTCAAACACATTGTGAAAGGATAGCTCAGGAACTTCAAAGAACTGCTGGTCCAGAGAGGATAAAATCGCTGTGCTAGCAGCAGTGGGATTCACACAGAGGGGATGGGCAACTACTGTAGCTGATTGGTTCACCAGTTTTATCTGCTCTGGACCAAAAGTGTTCTGCCTCTCCCAAGTAGTACTTTAACTATGTGTTTAAAACTTTTGCGGGGGTTAAATGTAGGGTTGGTAGTGCTAAAATTAAATTCTCTAGCAAATTAGAACATGCAATTTTGCACTATAGTGTCCCTTTAAGCCATTTTGGTGTAAGATCCCTATTGAGAGTGTTTATTTTGTAATGGAAATATTTGTTATATAGACAATTCTGGACTTACATTTATTACAGATACATGCAAACTTGAAAAAGGTGCTTGCTGTCACATTCTCTATTTCTTGCCCCAAAAAAAATAAATTTATTCCACAGCCAAATCTGAAAAAAAAACTTTTAATATTAAAAATGCAAAAGCGTGTTTCCGTTTTATAAAGAGTTGTTCTACATGTGGGTTTCTGAAATTGTTTTAGAATCAAGCTATGATAAATTGTATATAGTAAAACATTGTTATGTTATTAGAAAGTGCATGGAGAAAAGGCACTGGATGATTGAAAATGATCGGAACAATGACACCTTTTCAATATGGTTAATTGCTTTGCTTTGAAAGTGGATGAATCTACCTGATTAAAGACTGACTTGTGCATGATAGAGAAAAATGTGAGTGAATGACAAGTGCTCCTAATTTATAGGGATGTTAAACAACTCACATTCGAATTGCTCATAAAATGTTGTATTTGGTGCAGTAGTGAACAACTTTGCAATACACTTTCATCATTTATTGAGCCTGGCTTTTCCTGTGATTTTAAAGTACAAGACACCAAAAATGTTTCTTTCAAGTTCAGATAGAGCATATAATTTTAAATAACGTTTGTCATTTATTTCTATCAATTTTTTGGGTTCTTTTGGTATCTTTTATTAAAAAGCAGAGACGTATGCTCAGGAGTGTGCACATATCTGGACCACTAGATGGCAGCACTATTTCCTTACATGCAGTGCTTCAGACACTTACCTAAGTATCTCTTTAACAAAGAATACCATGGGAACCACGCAAATTGGATTTTATTTTCAAATTTGTATGCTCTGTCTGAATCACAAAATAACATTTTGAGTTTCATATCCCTTTAAAGGGACATTAAACAAACGTTTTATATGTGCATCAGAAATTTATCAATGTAATGTTTCAAAAGTGTATTAAACCGTTTTTAACCAAACTTTGCACAGTTCTGCAGTCCATGGATACACCCATTTTTATGCCTGTAGTTTTGTATTCTCATTTCCATTACTGTGGCCAATTAGAGACTGATATAAATGGGCTCCTGCACATCAGCCAATCACTGTGCAGTATGTAAAGCCTCAGGATTTCACATTCCAACTTCTCTGGGGGAGTAGAAAAAAAAATCAGCTAAAAAATGACAGGAAAAGAAGGCAAAACAAATAATGAAAGTATACTGCAAAGTCTTTTCACTACACATAATTAAACATATTGGTCTTGATCAGTGTTGGCTAACTCCCTAGAAAACCAGGGCAACAGATAAATATTTTAGAAGCCTTATGGACTGCAAACAAATGTATGTCTTTTTAACAAAAACATAAAGCAAAATTATATAGTTCTATACTAGATTTATGTAAGTTTGCAAGGTATATTTTGTATGCTCTTCCTTCCCTTGGGCTCTTTTGAGTTGTGGTCAACCCAAAGCACACATTTTTAATTACACTTTTCCTGAAGGGTCACAAAAAATTGTGCTAAGGGCCACATGTAGCCCTCAGATCACCAGTTGACCATCCCTGAAAGTAGTGTTGGTATATACTGGGTTTACAATATAATTAATTATTATTGCGGCAGTAATCTCCAGTAAAAATGTTGGAGTACAGGTGGCCCTCGGTTTACAACGGTTCAATTTACACCGTTTCAGAATAACAACCTTTTTTTCCAGTCATGTGACTGCTATTGAAAAGCATTGAGAAGCAGTGCATTTATTAAAATAGCCAGTAGGTGGAGCTGTCCGCTTGTGTTGCAGCAAAGCCGAAATGAATCAGTTTAACTAGACCTGAGCTATCAAGTAGATTTCAAAGGAACGAGATCTTCCTGTCTATAAATCAGTCCAGATTGGAATGCATAGAAAGAACTGTTTGCAGAAAAATGCAAGTGAAGTCTGTGTTGTTTAATTTTTTTATTAGGTTTATAATGCTGTTTAGCAAATGTTTTTGTTCATTTAACTTAGTTTAATTATATAGTCTGTGTTGTGTGATTATTTTATTAGGTTTATAATGCTGTTTAGCATTTAAAGTCTTCATTTCAAAGCTTTAAAAATAATGTATTAGGTGTTACTTATGACAATTTTGAGAGGGGCCTGGAACCGAACTCCCTCACTTCCCATTGACTTACATTATAAACTGGGTTTCAATTTACAACGGTTTCGATTTACAACCATTCCTTCTGGAACCTAACCCCGGCGTAAACTGAGGGCTACCTGTACTTATTTTAGCAGTTGCCAATCAATAAAATGTATATACGTAACAATATATTTATTGAATCAATATTTTTTCCTTAATTCTAGATTAGTTATCTTTATAGACACCTTGAATTATATTATGTAGAAACTAGATTATGAATCAATTATAGACACTTATTACAATACCACAAATGGTTCTATATAATTCCAATTAAAACACCAGAAATTGTGTATTGTTAATGCAACAACCAATTTATATGCCAATATGTCTGGCCTGGAATAACCTCTTATTCAGCCACAATAAAACAAATTCTAAAATATATTTAGCAATAACTGTAATTAACTTATGATATTAAAATACAAAATTTCTTTCGAAACATTAATATTTAATACCAGTATACTTTACAAAATAACCAGTATGAGAATTCAGATTCTGGAGTTTCTTGCAGGTCATATAAGAAGGTTTTATCCACTATTCGCAAGGGTACAGGCCTCAAAATTGTTATCTTTCTTACTAAGAAAGTGTCCCAAAATTGCAGAAAAGATACTTGGCACAAAATCTGTGTGTTTCTCTCTCAGTCAAAGTGATCCTGCTTGTTTGAGTCTGTCATTTTGTCTCTAGTGTGTGGGTGTTTTATCAAAGATATTACCCCTACTTCTGCTCTTTAATCATTCCCACAGAAATTTGGATACGCCCACCGGTGCTGAACATCTCATAGGTTATTTGGGAAATGCCTGCCTGAGCAGCCAACTAACTTTTGGTTGCAATACCATTTTTATTCTATTGGGGGCAGCAGACAAAGAAAAACAGTCTCATCATCCAAATGGTACAGCTTACTGTATATCTTTTAATTTTTAAAATGTATAATTAGTATACTCACTATTTCTTGCCTCAGCAAACAAATGTGTCCAATTTGTATGGGATCATTTAATGCTATTTAATCTAAGAATTTCCATACTAAACAAGTTATACTTCTTTATAATATATTAAAAATGCGTTTAAAAGTCAAATTTTTTCTGAAAGGATTTAGAAGAATTATTTTATACTTTCAGCATGGATTCAATTCATATTTTACAATTGTCATCTTTTCCAGTTATTATAAATATTTAGTGTATAACTATATGATAGGACTTAGGGTAGGCACTCCTGTAACAGCATTTATAAGCCCCATTTGGAGCCCAATGTGTTCCTCAGATGTCTGGAAATAAAAGAAACAGTGTCATTATTCTGAGATTTTTTAATACATTTTAAATCTACCAATGCAGCTATTATTCAATTCACTTCATATTTAATATTATATAAACAGACAATCTCATATCCATTGATTTATACCTATTATTTGGACAGTCTGAGGCACATATTGAATATTTGAAAATGACACAATTTCATTTTATATGAAATTCTAACTTTTCCTTTTAAAACCAAGATTTAAATTCTAATATGTTTTCAAAGAACACGTTTTAAAAGACTTTTCTTTGCTTTTCTACGGAGACGTGATATCTGAATTTTGTGTATTTGAACTCGGTATGGGACAATTTAACACCTAGATGATAAGAGCTACATTCCTCTTAGATTCAGCTAGTTTCAAAGATCACTTCAGACTGAGTGACTACTGTTCACAGGGGGTCTGTAACTTTATTACACATCTTGGACAGGAAAGTAAATACCTTTGATGAATTGGGACAAATGTTTGCAATGTGTCCTTGACAAACGAGAAAGGGGGTTTATGTTACAAACAGCTTCACAAATAAATGAATTATTTGGTGTAGATAAATATATATATATATATATATATATATATATATATGTACATTATTTAATAACACTCACAGATATCCTGACAGTAGAGATGTGCATTAGTCAAAATCGGCAGCAAACGAATGCTGAATATGGTGGACACCAGCAGTACTTGGTTACTGTTGGAGTCAGATGTCTTCTTGTGAAAGTGCCACGTACCAAGATCTGGATTTGGTGTTAGGAGCTCAGGAGTGTGTGTGTGTCTTTAGCATTATATGGCAGTAGTGTTTGCAACAATGTATAATATTGCTATAAACATTGTTGCAAACACTGCTGCCATATGGCTAAAGAGAACACTGGTAAACTCATCTATGATTACCATAACCAATTATTCCAAGTGAAATGAGCAAAACTGATAATAAACGTAAAAGGGAAATATGTTAAAAATGTCATGTTCTATCCAACCATTTTTACTTTACTGTCTATTTAAATAGTCAAAGAAGTGAACAAATGAGATTCAGGCATACGTGTGTATGAGCCAGTCACTGTTCATGTTCTATTCTGGAGTAAAATGAGGGTGCACCCTTTTTTAATAAGTCAAATCCAAAGTAAAAGAAAGGAAATTGTTTTAAAAAAATTAAAATGCTTTGACAAAACATATTTTAGTTTTGCATCAGAAACTGCCTTCAGATGACTATTTCATTAACGGCTTTGATGTGCATGACTGGGTGGTCTTGTCATATCCATCACAGCCTGTGTGCATGAGTTATTCTAAAGGCAGGAAAATCAGTAGATGTTTTCAGGAATCCCCTGCACTACAGGCTACATATAGTTGGTGGTCTAGTGGATGGCCCTCCCACATACCAAAGTATTTTACTGGCAGTTGCAGGTTTAAGAAAACAGCTCCCCCAATAGGACCAGTGTGCAATGAGATTACACTGTTATTTTTTGAGTTAATATATTAATCTATTCTGGCTGAAGAAATTAAGTATTTCCTTTTGCATCCTAGAGACTTATAGATGCAGATTAATTATTTGCTGGGTCTCTTAAATCCTTACACCTTGCATGTCTTTGATCACTTAACCGGTAAGTAATGAAAGCAGCGGGAAGCTTACGCTCCTTCGAGGGTTATTTGTGTGCCTTATACAGTCAGGAAATGTATTCGTGCATTAAGGCAGTACTGAAAAAGAACCTTCATTAATGCTGTATCCCTAAGAGACTAATGCAATCCTTGGTTCAAAATGTCTTTATGTGAAGAATTTCTCTTACTTTGTACATTTAACTGAGAACTTAAAGGGACACTGAACCCAATTTTTTTCTTCCATGATTCAGATAGAGCATGCAATTTTAAGCAATTTTCTAATTTACTCCTATTATCAATTTTTTTTGTTCTCTTGCTATCTTTATTTGAAAAAGAAGGCATCGAAGATAAGGAGCCAGCAAATTGTTTGTTCAGAACCATGCACAGCACTTATTGGTGCTGTGCAATCAGCAAGGACAACCCAGTTTGTTCACCAAAAATGGGCCAGCATCTAAACTTACATTCTTGCTTTTCAAATAAACATACCAAGAGAATGAAGAAAATTTGATAATAGGAGTAAATTAGAAAGTTGCTTAAAATTGCATGCTGTATCCGAATCACAAAAGAAGAAATGTGGGTTCAGTGTCCCTTTAAAGGGACTTGAATCTCAAAAATACAGTATGCAATTTTAAACAACTTTCCAATTTACTTCTATTATCAAATTTGTCTTTTGTCAGTTACTTTGTTGAAGCAGCAGGAATGCTGTACTGGGAGCTAGCTGAACACATCAGGTGAGCCAGTGGCAAGAGGGATACATGTGCAGTCACCAATCAGCAACTAATAGTAGTGCATTGCTGCTTCCGAAGACTACTTAGGTATGCTTTTCAACAAAGAATACCAAAAGAACTAAGCAAATTAGATAATAATAAGGGATGTGGCTGTTTTTACGTCCAGCTAGGTCAATACAACATATTATAAAGTAATCGCCCCTTTAGGCATGACTAAGGTTAAACCGTGTTTTAAAATCAGTTAGATTAACTAATTATTAAATGACTAATTATTAAATTACTACATTCTCTTTACTTAAATGTTATAGACATTCATTAGCATGACATAGATTCTCACTAATGTTTGCAATTGTAATGTTTGGGATTATACACAAAGGGATTGAATTATTAAGCAGCGGATGCTATATCGAAGCGCCATCGTTTCAGGCCGGCCACCGCAAGACCGCTGCTCCTTAACGTGTCCGCCACCTTTTAGGTGACAGACTGAAATCATCCCGATATGATTGTGATGATTGACGGCCCTTGCTAGCGGTCGATTGGCCACCAGTGAGCAGGGCGGCATTGCACAAGCATTTCACTAGAAATTCTTGTGCAATGTTAAATGCCGATAGCGTATGCTGTCGGCATTTAGCGAGGTCGCGCTGACTTGATTCGCTACGGCGAATCATGTCCCCTGGATCATTAATAAATCTACCCCAAAGTCTGCTCATATTTTGTCCTTTTCAAAGGCCAGCTATGAAATGTATAGAATTCCATACCTTACTGTTTGCATACATATTGGAAAATATGTTTACTACTATATTTTTATTTTTGTTTGTTTTTTCCCAACGAAAGAAAAGAAAACTAATTTATTTGTTGAAAAAAAAAATCAGTTTGTCTAACACTGAGCATCAAACCCAAATTTGTATTGCAAAAAAACACTTTCCTTTAAATCTCTTTCCTGATTCTTCTGCCTTTCTTCTACCTCTGTTTGTCTCATGTGTTCCCTCTTTGGTTTTCATTTCTTTCTCTTCCCCCCCATCTCCTTTTTCCTCCTTTTGCACCTTCAGTTCTATGCTGTGGTTTTCCTTGTCAGTGCCTCAGGATAATCCAATTCATTATTTTTTTTAAATCTATTCTTTTGAGGTCCCTTCACTCCCATGTGTACATTACACAGCTTACTGTAGTGCTGCAGAGCTTGCAATCTAATTGTCTTCTAAATAAATCAGCAGGAGTTAGAAATTGTCAGTAGTATCTCAAACTGAAGGTTTCACTTCAAGGTATTATACTACATGCAGTGCTTTCTCTCCTTGAGCTAGGTATCCATCCTTTACAGCAGAAGCTGAGCTTCATATAAATAAATATTACCCTAAAGCTTCACAAGCACCGCAGGCAGCAGAAAGTTTAATCATGCTTAGAGACAACTTCTACTGTGAGAGAGAAGCGGGGGGAGAAGATAGAGGTATGAGAGGAGAGAGAGACCAGTATAAGAAATGCAGGGAAAGATAAAGGAAGAACAGGATAAGGAGAGGGGAATGGGATTTAAAGGGTCATGAAACCCCAATTTTTGTGTGATTTAGATATATCATATCATCTTATACAACTTTCCAATTTGCTTCTTTATCAAATGTACAACATTCTCTAGTGCAAAACTGGGAGCTAGCTGAACACATCGGGTGAGCCAATGAGAAGGGACATATAAGTGCAGCCACCAATAAGCAGCTAGGTCTCAGTAGTGCACTGCGGCTCCTGAGCCTACCTAGGTATGTTTTTCAAAAGTGGATATCTAGAGAATGACAAATAAGTCAGTAGTAAGTAAATGAGTTGTTTAAAACTGCATACTCCATGTACGAAGCAGCGAGAGCTGCTCCGGAGCCCTTGCGGGGGAACGTTCGCATGTGCAAGCCTGCTTCCCGCAATGTAAGAAGCAGCAGTCAGCGGAGAGAAATCACAGAGAGCTCGGTAATTGACAGTCCCTTCACTCACGCGATTGGTCATGCAAATGAATGGGCGGGCATTACACACTCCCATGAGTGTGTAATCATACATATGGGCCAGCAGGCAAACAGATCCGCTGCCCGTTTGTAGCGATGACAGACGGACAGCTTTGCAAGTTGAGAAGCTGTCCGCCCACCTCTTCATACATGGGCCCTCTATTTGAATCATGAAAGTTTTTACTTTATTGTCCCTTTAAGAGTGAAATCGAGTGGTCAGTGTTGGGTGTTACAATTAAAGGAACTGCATATTTATTAAAGTAAAATGATACATAGCATGTTATTATCATCTAATTTAAAGGGACAGTAATCACCTTGTAATTACAAGATAACAGCAGTTTTGTAACTGTCTTATATTGCAAGAACAGCACTGTCATGTACTGCTCCAGAAATAGTGCACGCTACCTACCTAGGTATCTCTTCATTAAAGACTAGGTCCTGTGAAGTTACAACCATGCCCTTGTGCTGTGGATGCCTGATTTTGTCAGTTAATGTGCAAATAAATTGTCTGTACAGATAATATGGATTTAAAACAGGCAGATGGGTAGGTGGGTGTGTGTAATTAATAAAAAAAATAATTAATTAATTTGCATATTAAATAAATAGCATATAATTTGTGAAGTGGCCCTAAGTACACAAGAAAACTATATTTTGCTGAAACAATTAGACCTTTTAGTACATACTAAATATTCCCATAGGAGTCAGACTAATAGCTGTTACAAATGTGTCTGACACCTGGGTGTGTAAAAGCTGCCCAGATACTCACACACTCGAGGTTTAACTTGTATTTTCTCCCAAAGGAGAGTCCTTTTAACAGCTCCACCAGCCTAATCTGAGACTCAGTAAATCCATCACTTATTATGAAAAATATTGTGGCATTTTGTTTGCGTGTTTAATGATTCTTAAGGAATCAATACACAGACTGTGGTGAGATTGAAGGCTGGCAATTTTTTTCCAGTCTCTTGGTTCTTATTGAATATAAATTGTGGTGAGTTAATCCCTGTAGCTTTATGGAATGATTGTTGAATTTGTGTGAAATTATAAACTCTAGGAATTGAGAAAAAAAAAACTTTTAAAATTTTAAATTTAACACATTTCTTGCTTGGAGAAAGGAATACCCTGAAAGGATTTTGGTGCTGCAGTGATTTTTCAGCACCATGGACAGCTAATGATTATAGTGGCAGGCAATTTCAATGGGACAAAAAGTCACCTACTCTGTTTAGCTCAGTCTGTATTGGTCAAAAGCTTGCTTGAATTTTCTATAGCTCAAATTTGAAATAGTTTTAATTTGTTAATGATTCAAATGTAACCTCAAACACTTCCTTATTTTTTAATTGACCTAATATGATTCACATCTGGCATTTATATATATCTGTGCATTAAAATTCCACCCCTGGCAGCCACAACCTCACACCTAGTAAAAACAGCAAGCCACTCATTTAAAGGCACGTTACTCCATTTTTCTATCATATATATTTTCTTGAAACAAAGGTTAAAGGGACATGATAGAGAATACAATTTTAAACATTCCAATTTACTTATATTATCTAATTTGCTGTATTCTTTAGATATCCTTTGTTGAAGAAATAGCAATGCACATAGTAGAGCAAATAACATGAGGCATCTATTTTCAGCCACCAATCAGCAGTCACTGATTAAATACTATTTATATATGCTTTTCAAACAAGGATATTAAGATAATGAAGCAAATTAGCAAATAGAAGTTAATTGGAAAGCTGCTTAAAATTGTATGTTGTTTCTAAATAATGAAAGAAAAATTTAGGCTTTACAGCTCACCGCAGTTAGTTTGTTTCAGCATAGAAACTAAGTACTCAATTACATTTTAAACATTCTGTTTAGATGGAACAGGGAACATCTTTTAATATTCTGCATAAAGGGACATGAAACCTATTTCTCTTGTAAGGTGTATCCAGTCCACGGATCATCCATTACTTGTGGGATATTCTCCTTCCCAACAGGAATTTGCAAGAGGATCACCCACAGCAGAGCTGTCTATATAGCTACTCCCCTAACTGCCACCTCCAGTCATTCTCTTGCAACTCTCGACAAACATGGAACGTCTATTACACAATCTTGATGTGGTTCGTGCTTTAAAGTATTATTTACATCTGCTTTGTTTGTTGTCTACTCTGGACAGAGGAAAGGCCAAAAGGCTTCGGCAACTTCTCTTTCGCTTTGGCTAAGAAGTATAATACGCTTAGCTTATGAGACTGCTGGCCAGCAGCCTCCTGAAAGGATTACAGCTCATTCTACTAGAGCTGTGGCTTCCACATGGGCCTTTAAAAATGAGGCTTCTTTTGAACAGATTTGCAAAGCGGCGACTTGGTCTTCGCTTCATACTTTTTCAAAATTCTATAAATTTGATACTTTTGCTTCTTCGGAGGCTATTTTTGGGAGAAAGGTTTTACAGGCAGTGGTACCTTCCGTTTAAGTACCTGCCTTGTCCCTCCCTTCATCCGTGTACTTTAGCTTTGGTATTGGTATCCCACAAGTAATGGATGATCCATGGACTGGATGCTTACCTGATAAATTTATTTCTCTTGTGGTGTATCCAGTCCACGGCCCGCCCTGTCATTTTAAGGCAGGTATTTTTTAACTTTAAACTACAGTCACCATTGCACCCTATAGTTTCTCCTTTCTCTTGTTTGTCTTCGGTCGAATGACTGGAGGTGGCAGTTCGGGGAGGAGCTATATAGACAGCTCTGCTGTGGGTGATCCTCTTGCAACTTCCTGTTGGGAAGGAGAATATCCCACAAGTAATGGATGATCCGTGGACTGGATACACCACAAGAGAAATAAATTTATCAGGTAAGCATAAATTATGTTTTTTTATTTTTTTTATGATTCAGATAGAACATACAATTTCTTTCATGTAAGTGGCAAGAGTCCATGAGCTAGTGACGTATGGGATATACATTCCTACCTAGAGGGGGCAAAGTTTCCCAAACCTCAAAATACCTATAAATACACCTCCCTCCTCAATCATACTTCAGTTTTTACAAACTTTGCCTTCATTGAAGGATGGTGAAGCAAGTTGTGCTTAATTTCTTCTGTGAAAGGCGCTTCTAAGCATTTTGAAACCCAGTTCCTCTCCAAATACAGTGTTTGTCTGAGGGATGTAAAGGGAGTATTTGCCTAATGATGCCATGTTTTCGCCTATGGGAAATCTATTCTAAGGCTCTCTGTAAATTCGGTCGTGGGGATTCAACTGCCACCTCCCTTTAAAGATCGACATTATACTCCTCTACCATTTCCTCTGCTGATATGTTTCAGTACTGGTTTGGCTGTCTGCTATATGTGGATGGGTTTCTTCAGGTAATATATCTTTTTTTAAGACACTCTCAGCTATGTTTGGCACTTTATATTTTTAAAGTTTTAAATATATATTGCATATATTTGCCATGAGTCAGGTCTATGTTTATTTCGCTTTTTGCAGTCTAACAGTTTCAGGATGGAAAATTATGTTTGGGAGAATCTTAGTAAATTTTTCTTACCTGAGGTTTCAGCTACTTGTAACTTCGGTCTTGTTTTTTCAGATTTTCATGGGCTTATTAGGCTCGCGATGGCACAAAATGCTTCTATTTATTGCGTCATTCTTGGTGCAAATTTTTTTGGCGCGCCTGTTATGACGCAAATCATGTCATTTCCTGTTAACCTTGGCGCCAAACTTTTTTTTTTTTTTTTTGCGTCATCTTTGTTGGCGTCCTTTTTGGTGCCAAAAATGTTGTTACATTAAGTCTCTCCCTCTTTTGCTCTCTGCTTTCATTTGATACAAAGGGCTATGATATTTGCTTTTGTTTTTCATATACGCATTTTTTACCATTCCTGAAACTGCTATTTTGTGGAAATTGGATATTTTGTTTTTGTTATTTTTTTTCTTTTTTGTCACATTTTTCAAGATGTCTCAAACTGATCCTGCCTCTGATGTTACTGTAGAAACTATTCTGCCTGTACACAATTTCTACCAAAGCTAAGTGTGTATATTGTTTAATTAGCTGATTTTATTTCTTTTACAAAGATATGACGAGTCCACGGATTTCATCCTTACTTGTGGGATATTAACCTCCTGCTAACAGAAAGTGGCAAAGAGCACTACAGCAGAGCTGTATATATAGCGCCTCCCTTCCCCTCCACCCTCAGTCTCTTCTCTTTGCCTGTGTTATACTAGGAAGACATGGTAAAGTGAGGTGTTCGTTTAGTTTCTTCAATCAAGAAGTTTTTTATTTTAAATGGTACTGGTGCATACTATTTTCCTCAGGGGGATATGGAAGAAGATTTCTGCCCTGAGGTTTGATGATCTTAGCAGTTGTAACTAAGATCCACACTGGTTCCCACAAGGCTTCTGAAGGTAACCATGAGACATCTTCAGTGTGGAGACCAGTTTCATGCTACAAGCAGCATTAAGGTATGTGCAGCCTTTTTTCTGAGGAGACTTGGTGTATCAGAACTGGCTGTCATTATTTCCCTATATGGGAATGGGGTAAGCAGTAAAACCTATTTTAATAAGAGGGGTGTTACTGGAGTCCCTATTTTATATTTATCATTAGTTGATATTTGGGCATTATGTGACATGGGAGATAATATAAAAAACAATGTTTTATGTTTTTTATTTTTGGCACTTAAAACTTATTGGTTTTATGCTTGAGGGTTATATTGTGTGTGTATTTTTACTTTAGTGCAAAACTGTATTTCCATGCAGTGTTGTTTGGGTCTACTCCGACTTTTGACCTTCAGGGGCGGAGTCTATTTTGGCGCAATTTCTTCAGGCTTAGCAGCAGCAAACAGTAACTCAGTGGCTCCTGGACTGTGTAGCTGGTCTGAAGGGTTGGAAACTTGATTCGAAGTACCCTGGGGGCAGGTAGGCGCCACAGCAGAGCTGTGGCAAGGTGCAGAGTGTATTTTTATCTATCTTTTGACTACATGTTGATATAAGTACTTCTAAAGCCTTATTTCTGCCCTTGCTTCTGGGTGCAGTAATTTTTGGATTAACCAATGATATTAAGTTAAATTTGGGAATAATTTAATGTTTTTTTGTGCATTTTGGAAAAATTGTTCACTTTTTCTTTTCTTAAAGGCACAGTACACGTTTTTTCTAATGTTTATTTTATGCTATAAATAAGTGTTTAAACAACATTTGTGGTATTACTAGTCTGTTCAACATGTCTGACATTGAGGTTTCTCATTGTTCTATGTGTTTAGAAGCTATTGTGCAACCCCCTCTAACATTGTGTAATTTTTGTACTGAAAGGGCTTTACAATGTAAAAAGCATATTTTAAATAAAGTAAGTGTGCCTAGGGATGATTCTCAGTCTGAAGAGAATCAGGATATGCCATCCAATTCTCCCCAAGTGTCACAACCTTTTATGCCCACACAAGCGACGCCTAATACTTCTAGTGCGTCTAATTCCTTTACTCTCCAGGAGATGGCTGCAGTTATGTCAACTACCCTTACAGAGGTATTGTCTAAATTACCAGTGTTGCAGGGTAAATGCAGTAGGTCAAGTATTAATGTAAATACTGAATCCACTGATGCTTTATTAGCTATTTCCGATGTTCCCTCACAGTGCTCTGAGTTGGGGATCAGGGAATTACTGTATGAGGGTGAAATTTCTGATTCAGGGAATGTTTTGCCTCAGACAGATTCGGATGCTATGTCATTTAAATTTAAGCTTGAACACCTCCGCCTGTTGCTTAGGGAGGTTTTAGCGACTCTGGATGATTGTGATCCTATTGTGATTCCTCCAGAGAAATTGTGTAAAATGGATAAATATTTGGAAGTTCCTACTTACACTGATGTTTTTCCGGTTCCTAAGACAATTTCGGAAATTATTAGTAAGGAATGGGATAGACCAGGTATACCGTTTTCTCCCTCTCCTAATTTTAAGAAAATGTTTCCTATATTAGATACCATTCGGGACTCATGGCAAACGGTCTCTAAGGTAGAGGGAGCTATATCTTCCCTAGCTAAGCGTACTACTATACCCATTGAGGATAGTTGTGCTTTCAAGGATCCTATGGATAAGAAATTAGAGGGTTTACTAAAGAAATTATTTGTTAATCAGGGATTTCTTTTACAACCTATGGCTTGCATTGTTCCAGTAACTACTGCAGCAGCTTTTTGGTTTGATGCTCTAGAAGAGTCTCTTAAGGTTGAGACTCCATTAGATGACATTCTAGATAGAATTAAGGCTCTTAAGCTATCTAATTCTTTTATTACTGATGCTGCTTTTCAAATTGCTAAATTAGCGGCAAAAAATGGTGAATTTGCTATTTTAGCACATAGAGCATTGTGGCTCAAATCTTGGTCTGCTGATGTGTCATCAAAACATAAGCTTTTAGCTATTCCCTTTAAAGGTAAGACCCTTTTTTGGGCCAGAATTGAAGGAGATCATTTCTGATATTACAGGAGGTAAGGGCCATGTCCTACCTCAGGATAGGTCGGTTAAAATGAGGGGTAAACAGAATAATTTTCGTTCCTTTCGGAACTTTAAAGGAGGACCCCCTGCTTCTTCTTCTTCCACAAAGCAGCATGAAGGGGTGGCCCCCGATCCGGGACCGGATCTAGTAGGGGGCAGACTTTCTTTCTTTGCTCAGGCTTGGGCAAGAGATGTTCAGGATTCCTGGGCACTAGAAATAGTGACCCACGGTTATCAATTGGAATTCAAGGATTTTCTCCCAAGAGGGAGATTTCATCTTTCAAAATTATCTGCAAACCAGATAAAGAGGCGTTCTTACGCTGTGTAAAAGACCTTTTTACTATGGGAATAATCTGTCCTGTACCAAAATTGGAACAGGGACAGGGGTTTTACTCAAACCTTTTTGTGGTCCCCAAAAAAGAGGGAACGCTCAGACCCATTTTGGACTTCAAGTGTCTAAACAAATTTCTAAGAGTTCCATCATTCAAGATGGAGACAATTCGAACGATTTTGCCAATGATCCAGGAGGGTCAATATATGACTACCGTGGATTTGAAGGATGCTTACCTTCATATTCCAATCCACAAAGATCATCATTGGTTTCTAAGGTTTGCCTTCTTGGACAAACATTATTAGTTTGTGGCTCTTCCTTTCGGGTTGGCCACAGCACCCAGAATCTTCACAAAGGTTCTAGGGTCTCTTTTGGTGGTTCTCAGACCGCAAGGGATAGCAGTGGTGCCTTATCTGGATGATATTCTGATTCAGGCGTCAACATATCATCTGACAAAATCTCACACAGACACAGTGTTGTCTTTTCTGAGAACTCACGGCTGGAAGGTGAACATAAAGAAGAGTTCACTTGTTCCACAGACAAGGGTTCCTTTCTTGGGAACTCTGATAGACTCGGTAACCATGAAAGTATTTGACGGAGGTCAGAAAATCAAAGATTTTGAATACTTGCTGAGCAGTTCTGTCCATTCCTCGGACATCAGTGGCTCAGTGTATGGAGGTAATCGGATTAATGGTAGCGGCAATGGACGTTGTTCCGTTTGCTCGCTTTCATCTCAGACCACTGCAACTGTGCATGCTTGGTCAGGGGAATGGGGATTATGCGGATTTATCTCCAAAGATAATTCTGGATCAAGAGACCAGAAACTCTCTTCTTTGGTGGTTGTCGCCAGATCATCTGTCCCAGGGGACGTGTTTCTGCAGACCCTCGTGGGTGATAGTGACAACAGATGCCAGCCTTCTGGGCTGGGGTGCAGTTTGGAACTCCCTGAAGGCTCAGGGTGTTTGGACTCAGGTGGAGTCTCTACTTCCAATCAATATTCTGGAACTGAGAGCAATATTCAATGCACTTCAGGCGTGGCCTCAGTTGGCTTCGGCCAAATTCATCAGATTCCAGTCGGACAACATAACGACTGTGGCATATGTCAATCATCAGGGGGGAACAAGGAGTTCCTTAGCGATGATAGAAGTATCCAAGATAATCAGTTGGGCAGAGGCCCACTCGTCATCTGTCAGCGATCTACATCCCAGGGGTAGAGAACTGGGAAGCAGATTTTCTAAGTCGACAGACTTTTCATCCGGGGGAGTGGGAACTTCACCCGGAGGTATTTGCCTAATTGATTCTTAGATGGGGCAGACCGGAAATTGGATTTGATGGCATCTCGTCAGAATGCCAAGCTTCCAAGATACGGATCCCGGTCAAGGGATCCTCAGGCCGAATTGATAGATGCCTTGGCAGTACCTTGGTTGTTCAGTCTAGCTTATGTGTTTCCACCGTTTCCTCTCCTCCCACGCGTGATTGCTCGAATCAAACAGGAGAGAGCTTCAGTGATCCTGATAGTGCCTGCGTGGCCATGCAGGACTTAGTATGCGGATCTAGTGGAGATGTCCTCTCTGCCACCGTGGAAACTTCCGTTGGCACAGGACCTTCTCATTCAAGGTCCTTTCCAACATCCAAATCTAATTTCTCTGCAACTGACTGCGTGGAGATTGAACTCTTGATTTTATCGAAGCAAGGATTCTCTGATTCAGTTATCAATACTTTGATACAGGCTAGAAAGCCTGTCACTAGAAAAATCTATCATAAGATATGGCGTAAATATCTTTATTGGTGTGAATCCAAGGGTTACTCATGGAGTAAAGTTAGGATTCCTAGTAAACTGTCTTTTCTCCAAGAAGGATTGGAGAAAAGGTTATCAGCAAAGTCCTTAAAGGGACAAATTTCAGCTTTGTCAATTCTGTTTCACAAATGTTTGGCAAATGTATCAGATGTTCAGTTTTTTTGTCAGGCTCTATCTAGAATTAAGCCTGTATTTAGACCTATTACTCCTCCCTGGAGTTTGAATTTAGTTCTTCGAGTTCTGCAAGGGGTTCTGTTTGAACCTATGCATTCCATAGATATTAAACTATTATCTTGGAAAGTTCTGTTTTTGGTTGCTATTTCTTCTGTTCGAAGAGTTTCTGAGCTTTCAGCATTACAGTGTTATTCGCCTTATCTCATATTTCATTCTGATAAGGTGGTTTTACGTACCAAACCTGGGTTCCTTCCTAAGGTTGTTTCGAAAAAGAATATTAATCAGGAAATTGTTGTTCCTTTCTTGTGTCCTAATACTTCTTCTAAGAAGGAGCGTCTGTTACATAACTTGGACGTGGTCCGTGCCTTAAAGTTTTACTTACAGGCAACTAAGGATTTCTGTCAATCATCTTAATTATTCATTGTTTATTCTGGAAAGCGTAGGGGTCAGAAAGCTACGGCTACCTCTCTTTCTTTTTGGCTGAGAAGTATCATCCGCCTGGCATATGAGACTGCTGGACAGCAGCCTCCTGAAAGAATTACGTCTCATTCTACTAGGGCTGTGGCTTCCACATGGGCTTTTAAAAACGATGCATCTGTTGAACAGATTTGTAAGGCTGCGACTTGGTCGGCCCTTCACACTTTTTCCAAATTTTCCAAATTTGATACTTTTGCTTCTTCTGAGGCTATCTTTGGGAGAAAGGTTCTTCAAGCAGTGGTGCCTTCCGTTTAGGTTCCTGTCTTGTCCCTCCCTTTCATCCGTGTCCTATTGCTTTGGTATTGGTTTCCCACAAGTAAGGATGAAATCCGTGGACTCGTCATATATTTGTAAAAGAAAACAAAATGTATGCTTACCTGATAAATTACTTTCTTTTATGATATGACGAGTCCACGGCCCACCCTGTTGTTTTTAAGACAGTTTTTCTTTTTCTTTTTTTGTAAACTTCAGTCACCTCTGCACTTTTTTAGCCTTTCCTTTTATCTTCCTATACCTTCGGCTGAATGACTGAGGGTGGAGGGGAAGGGAGGGGCTATATATACAGCTTTGCTGTGGTGCTCTTTGCCACTTCCTGTTAGCAGGAGGTTATTATCCCACAAGTAAGGATGAAATCCGTGGACTTGTCATATAGTAAAAGAAAGTAATTTATCAGGTAAGCATAATTTTAGTTTTCTTCAGCTCAAATATGTGGCACTTGTTATGTTTTATTATTCATACTAATAATGTTTCTATAGTACATATACATCTACTGTTTTACCTTCACAGTCTAATTAATGTACATGATAATACTGTTGATATAAAGGTTTATATTGCTACAGACATAGAGAAGGCTATGACTGCTATTACGCCTTCAAAAGGAGAGAGAGGATAGAAGAAACCCTCAAGATTGGGGTGTGTTAGCACTCATTCCTACTAAATAGTAAAGTTTTAAAAAGTTGAATTTTTATTAATTTCAGTTTTTAAAAAAAACTATACATATATAATGTGATTAAATGTATGAGTCAGGGAGGCCTTATATATCAAAAATTACCTATACAACTTACAAACTAAAGTCACCTTGCCCCCCTGTTTCCTGGCCGATAACTGCTCCCTCGGCTTCAGGTGACAGGGACAAGAGACCATAAACTAAAAGTTAAGAAGTTAAAACCAAAAATAGTGCACCAAGGTGCTTACTATTAACACAACAAACGTGTTTCGGCTGTTAGTGGCAGCCTTTTTCAATGTAGCATAGACAAGCCGAGGCCCGGGTGCCACCCCTTCTTATAGTCCTGAGCAACCGATGAATTGACCAATCACGCACAAAGGACGAGATACGCCCCGTTAATCACCAATGGCTGACGCCTAAGAAAAGGCTTGTATTCTATAAGGTATCTGATTGGTTATGACTCTGGTATGAATATCCTACGGTCATTGTAATACTAGCATCGTTACGCTAATGATTTAACCCATTTATTTACGATTGCACATCAGATATAATAATCTTATAGTAAGTAGCCTACATAATCATGTGAGACATTCTCCTTGTGGCGTCTATTTTAAACGAGCAGAGATTTGACTATGTTGTCATTTATCACATTAATAATAGTTCGTGCCTGTACCATAAGTTAGCCAATGGATGCGCTTCTCTCATTCACTCATGTTCTCTACGCACTCCTATTGGTCTTAATGGAAGACATAAGACGATTATAGGGCTATAATTGTGTAGAAATGACCGTTCGTGATCAAAGTATTACAGATATAACATATAAACCTCAGCTTATATTTTACCTAGAACTTGGAGGTACATTTCCCACACATTATACTGTGGCGCAAGTGAGAAAGGTCCCTGTACAAATGAACATGTTGTGTTCTTAAGTTGACATCAGCAGTATTGAGCTAGTGTTTGGTGCTGTAGTCATGGTAATGAAAGACGCTATGGGAACACCCTGGGGCAGTACCACAAAATTAGTATGAAAATACATATAAATATGTTGTGTCCTTAAGTTAAGTATTACCCTAAAGCTGACATAACCATGGATTGGTCACATGAATGTATACATTATACATTAATGCGGTTGGCTGGAGGTACTATGGGCAGCACAAAGATTATATTCCAATCTTTATTTTGAAAGTAAGGTGAATCAAAAATGATATAGGATTTATCTGTGAATTCGCATATAGATACAAATTCACACACCATCCAATAAATGCTATTACCTGGCACTAGAGTTCAGTTGTCCTAGGGATAACATTGGTGCTCTATATCATCATATTCAGTAGTAATAAAGAATTAGAATAATTCAGATCCAATTAGATATTATATGACATACAAAAATTCATCCATAATTTGGTTGTTATTGTAGGAATACCCAATAATTGTTTGCTTCATTCATACCATGAGGGGTAACTGAATTTAACCTAAAAATCCAACCTGTTTCTTTTCTTAGTAACACATTTTCTGTATCACCTCCTCTAATACCTGGTTTAACCCTTTCAAGGCCCCAGCATCTAAAGGAGTTTGGTTTTCCAGAATGTTTTATCAAAAAGTGTTTGGCCACACTAGTTATCTGTTTGCCATCAAGTTGATCTTTTTCTGCATTACCATGACTACAGCACCAAACACTAGCTCAATACTGCTGATGTCAACTTAAGAACACAACATGTTCATTTGTACAGGGACCTTTCTCACTTGCGCCACAGTATGTGTGGGAAATGTACCTCCAAGTTCTAGGTAAAATATAAGCTGAGGTTTATATGTTATATCTGTAATACTTTGATCACGAACGGTCATTTCTACACAATTATAGCCCTATAATCGTCTTATGTCTTCCATTAAGACCAATAGGAGTGCATAGAGAACATGAGTGAATGAGAGAAGCGCATCCATTGGCTAACTTATGGTACAGGCACGAACTATTATTAATGTGATAAATGACAACATAGTCAAATCTCTGCTTGTTTAAAATAGACGCCACAAGGAGAATGTCTCACATGATTATGTAGGCTACTTACTATAAGATTATTATATCTGATGTGCAATCGTAAATAAATGGGTTAAATCATTAGCGTAATGATGCTAGTATTACAATGACCGTAGGATATTCATACCAGAGTCATAACCAATCAGATACCTTATAGAATACAAGCCTTTTCTTAGGCGTCAGCCATTGGTGATTAACGGGGCGTATCTCATCCCTTGTGCGTGATTGGTCAATTCATCGGTTGCTCAGGACTATAAGAAGGGGTGGCACCCGGGCCTCGGCTTGTCTATGCTTCATTGAAAAAGGCTGCCACTAACAGCGGAAACGCGTTTGTTGTGTTAATAGTAAGCACCTTGGTGCACTATTTTTGGTTTTAACTTCTTAACTTTTAGTTTATGGTCTCTTGTCCCTGTCACCTGAAGCAGAGGGAGCAGTTATCGGCCAGGAAACAGGGGGGCAAGGTGACTTTAGTTTGTAAGTTGTATAGGTAATTTTTGATATATAAGGCCTCCCTGACTCATACATTTAATCACATTATATATGTATGGGTTTTTTTTAAAAACTGAAATTAATAAAAATTCAACTTTTTAAAACTTTACTATTTAGTAGGAATGAGTGCTAACACACCCCAATCTTGAGGGTTTCTTTTATCCTCTCTCTCCTTTTGATTAATTAAAATTGTGGGGTTAGCACCGGAAATACTTTTCCTTTATTCCACTAGCTTACTTTTATCTAGTGCCAGTTCTCGACTCCAAATATAATATGCTATTACGCCTTCAAATTAACGTAAGAGATCTCTCCTAACCTCATAAATCTAATGAAGTTTGTATTGATCGCCAGCATACTGAAGTATTTCTGCTAATGTGGTTTTCTCTTACTCAGAGGATCCTATTTCAGAGACTGATTTTGATAAATTAAACTTTCTATTCAATGTATTCATTCTTTATTAAAGGGACACTGTACCCAAAAAATGTATTTTGTGATTCAGATTGAGCATGAAATTTTAAGCAAATTTCAAATTTACTCCTATTATAAAATTTTCTTCATTCTCTTGGTATCTTTATTTGAAATGCAAGAATGTAAGTTTAGATGCCGGCCCATTTTTTGTGAACAACCTGGGTTGTCCTTGCTGATTGGTGGATAAATTCATCCACCAATAAAAAAGTGCTGTCCAGAGTACTGAAACAAAAAAAAAGCTTAGATGCCTTCTTTTTCAAATAATGATAGCAAGAGAACGAAGAAAAATTGATAATAGGAGTAAATTAGAAAGTTGCTTAAAATTGCATGCTCTTTCTGAATTACAAAAGAAAACATTTGGGTTCAGTGTCCCTTTAAGTAAGTATTGTTTACTTTGAGTTTTGAGGAATCTAGTCCTCTTGATAACAAGAATAGCAAATGTTTGAATTCTGTTTTTTAAGCTTCTGAGGTAACTCTTGAAGTTTTTCTTATTCCAGATGCTATTTATCATATGTTTAGTAAGGAATCTAAACTTAAAGGGACACTGAACCCAAATTTTTACTTTTGTAATTTAGAAAGAGCATGCAATTTTAAGCAACTTTCTAATTTACTCCTATTATCAATTTTTCTTCGTTCTCTTGCTATCATTATTTGAAAAAGAAGGCATCTAAGCTTTTTTTGGTTTCAGTACTCTGGACAGCACTTTTTTATTGGTGGATGAATTTATCCACCAATCAGCAAGGACAACCCAGGTTTTTCACAAAAATGGGCCGGCATCTAAACTTACATTCTTGCATTTCAAATAAAGATACCAAGAGAATGAAGAAAATTTGATAATAGGAGTAAATTAGAAAGTTGCTTAAAATTTCATGCTCAATCTGAATCACAAAAGAAATTTTTTGGGTACAGTGTCCCTTTAATGCTTCTTTTTACCTTCTTCTAGGTTTTAAAAGTTATATCCTTTACCTATGGCTAATTTAGTGTTTTTAGGTAAAAGTCCCAAAGGTGGGGCTATTTCTTCTCTTGCCAAATGTACTTCTATTCTATGGAAGATATTTTTTCTTTTAAGGATCTTTTAGATAGGAAGTTTGTTTCCTATCTTAAAGGGACACTCAGGTTAAATAAAATTTTCATGATTCAGATACAGCATGTAATATTAAACAACTTTCCAATTTACTTCCATTAAAAAAAGTGTGCACAGTCTTTTATATCTACAATTTTTGAGTCACCAGATCCTACTGAGCATGTGCAAGAATTAACAGACTATACGTATATGCATTTGTGATTGGCTGATTGCTATCACATGGTACAAGGGGAGTGGAAATATACATAACTTTGAAATTTGTTATAAAAAAATCTACTACTCATTTGAAGTTCAGACTAAGGGCTAGATTTATCAACGCTGAGGCGTACAGGGGGCGTATACACGCCCCTGTACGCCTCAGCTCGCCTGTGGCGGGGCGAAATTACCCGCAGGTAATTAACATTGCACAATAGCGCAATTTTGCGCTCTCGTGCAATCCCGCCCCCTGCCCGCGCACAGCCAATCACGCGCGGGCAGGAGCTGTCAATCTCCTTGGTCGGACTCGACCGAGGAGATTGAATTTCGCCACAATAGAGGTGGTGTAGATGTTAGGGAAGCAGCGGTCTGGTGACCGCTGCTTGATAAATCCCGGCGAGCAAGTTCTTGAGAGAAGTTTCTGCCGTAGGGGCTTAATAAATCTAGCCCTAAGTGCTATTGCATTGTGTTGTTATCTTGCATTTGTTGATTATGTAAATCTAATGTGTTGACTGGTCCTTTAAGAGAAGCATATTTACATATTGGCCATGTTTTTTAACCTGCCTTTTCTATGGCTAATTTTGCTGCTGTTTCAACTTTTTTGGTTGGACAGCTAGATCTTGATTTGTCTATGCATTGTTCTTTTACTTCAACATGCTAATCATTTCATTTATGATGCTATATTTTATGTCATTTTAACTGATATTAAATCTTTGTTTTTAGACATTTTTACTAGAAAAGTTTTATGGCTTATATCTCTGATATGGTGTTTTAATTTAGATTACTATGTTATTAATTTAGGATATTAATTTTGTAAAGATTTTCTATTGTATTTTATTATCTCTGGGGGAAAGGGAGTTTTTTTCTGCCCCAAGTTAAGAAATCTAAGGGTAATTTTTAAGCTCCCAATTGTTTTTTCATTCCCTTAACCCCTTAACGACGCATGTCGTACAGGGTGCGTCTTGCACAAACTGGTCTTTAAAGACTAGCGACGTACCGTGTACGTTGTCCGTGTACCGTGTACCAGCCGCTTTCAAGGTATTGCAGTGATGCCTCGATATTGAGGCATCACTGCAATACCTTTTTAGGCACACCGATGCAGAGAGGGCCACGGAGTGTATTACATGTCTATAATGCAATTCAGATTTAAATTAATCAAATGAATAACTGCATTAGTGGATATAAAATGTTTAAATTATTCCAAAATAAAAACATTTTTTTTATTTATTCTCTCTGTTTTCAAGAAATCTAATGAAAATTATAGGAACAATTTATGTTATGGGATATCTGGATGAATATCTGTATAATAAATGTATAAATGCTGGGTTTCATATGGATATTTGTGGACCTAAAAAAGCAATGATTAATAACAATATTATTTTTATTTCAGATATGCATAGACAAGATTCATGCATTCAGGATTTATTACAAATATGAAATATATTATATTCATGTTGGGATGCAGTGCAGTACTGAATATGAAATATGCTTTGGTTTTTATATGAATATAATATATCAGGATTTTAAATGCTATTAATTTTGGAAAAGTTAGCAGTATAAATTATTTTGATGTAATATGATATTAGAAATAATACTGATGTTTCATATTAAAATAATCAGAATAAATAATAAGACATAATACAGTACATGTGAACATGTAACTTATTAATGTAAAGAAATTATGGCATTTTGAATATATATTTTAAAGAAATATTTTTACTGTCTAGAAATGGTTAAATGAATCTGTTTGTTTGTCATGCTGCCCCCCGATGGCCAAAATCTGGTGTTGCGATGCAAGAATTACAGCCAAAAGAGAATTGGTTGTTAACAAAGATGCATCTCCCTGGTAACATACATTTCCAAAATGAACATCTCACAAAGCAGATTTTCAAAGGGCTTCCCATATTTCTCACCTATGATTAAACAATATAAGTATTAAAAGGTTAAAACAAAAATATATGCATAGTCACTGCAGTTAAAATTACAACTGATAGATTTAAAGAGCATATTTATATTTTAGCTTATATTCATAACCTGTGTATTTTAAACAAATCCTAAATTTTAAGTTGTTTATCTGTGTGCAAATATATATATATATATATTTGCATATATATCTTAGAATTGGTTTTAACTATAAGTAACTGAGAATTTATTTCAGTTTAAATAAATGGACATTTAAGGTAACTGTTTACATTAAGAATATATGTACTTTTAGTGTCCTAATTAGAATTATATTAGAACCAATTGTAGCTATATAGCTGATTGTACTTTTGAATGCTAGTAGCTAATATCTTGGAATCTCATTGTGTTAATTGAATGAAAGGCTATTGTGAATAAGGCTAATTTTAAAGGTAAACTTTCTCCAACATAGGTGTGTCCGGTCCACGGCGTCATCCTTACTTGTGGGATATTCTCTTCCCCAACAGGAAATGGCAAAGAGCCCAGCAAAGCTGGTCACATGATCCCTCCTAGGCTCCGCCTACCCCAGTCATTCTCTTTGCCGTTGTACAGGCAACATCTCCACGGAGATGGCTTAGAGTTTTTTAGTGTTTAACTGTAGTTTTTATTATTCAATCAAGAGTTTGTTATTTTGAAATAGTGCTGGTATGTACTATTTACTCTGAAACAGAAAAGAGATGAAGATTTCTGTTTGTAAGAGGAAAATGATTTTAGCAACCGTTACTAAAATCGATGGCTGTTCCACACAGGGCTGTTGAGAGGAATTAACTTCAGTTGAGGGAACAGTGAGCAGAATCTTACTGCTTGAGGTATGACACATTCTAACAAGACGATGTAATGCTGGAAGCTGTCATTTTCCCTATGGGATCCGGTAAGCCATTTTTATTACAGACAATAAATAAGGGCTTCACAAGGGCTTTTGGAGACTGTAGACATTTTCTGGGCTAAATCGATTCATATATAAACATATTTAGCCTTGAGGAATCATTTTAATCTGGGTATTTTGTAAAATAATATCGGCAGGCACTGTTTTGGACACCTTATTCTCTAGGGGCTTTCCCTAATCATAGGCAGAGTCTCATTTTCGCGCCGGTATTGCGCACTTGTTTTTGAGAAGCATGACATGCAGTCGCATGTGTGAGGAGCTCTGATACATAGAAAAGACTTTCTGAAGGCGTCATTTGGTATCGTATTCCCCTTTGGGCTTGGTTGGGTCTCAGCAAAGCAGATACCAGGGACTGTAAAAGGGTTAAAGATAAAAACTGCTCCGGTTCCGTTATTTTAAGGGTTAAAGCTTCCAAATTTGGTGTGCAATACTTTTAAGGCTTTAAGACACTGTGGTGAAATTTTGGTGAATTTTGAACAATTCCTTCATATTTTTTCGCAATTGCAGTAATAAAGTGTGTTCAGTTTAAAATTTAAAGTGACAGTAACGGTTTTATTTTAAAACGTTTTTTGTACTTTGTTATCAAGTTTATGCCTGTTTAACATGTCTGAACTACCAGATAGACTGTGTTCTGGATGCGTCTTCCAAGAACAAATTGCTTAACATTCCTTTCAAGGGGAAAACGCTGTTTGGCCCTGACTTGAAAGAGATTATCTCTGATATCACTGGGGGTAAGGGCCACGCCCTTCCTCAGGATAGGTCTTTCAAGGCCAAAAATAAACCTAATTTTCGTCCCTTTCGTAGAAACGGACCAGCCCCAAGTGCTACGTCCTCTAAGCAAGAGGGTAATACTTCTCAAGCCAAGCCAGCCTGGAGACCAATGCAAGGCTGGAACAAGGGAAAGCAGGCCAAGAAACCTGCCACTGCTACCAAGACAGCATGAAATGTTGGCCCCCGATCCGGGACCGGATCTGGTGGGGGGCAGACTCTCTCTCTTCGCTCAGGCTTGGGCAAGAGATGTTCTGGATCCTTGGGCACTAGAAATAGTCTCCCAAGGTTATCTTCTGGAATTCAAGGGGCTTCCCCCAAGGGGGAGGTTCCACAGGTCTCAATTGTCTTCAGACCACATAAAAAAACAGGCATTCTTACATTGTGTGGAAGACCTGTTAAAAATGGGAGTAATTCATCCTGTTCCATTAGGGGAACAAGGGATGGGGTTCTACTCCAATCTGTTCGTAGTTCCCAAAAAAGAGGGAACGTTCAGACCAATCTTAGATCTCAAGATCCTAAACAAGTTTCTCAAGGTTCCATCGTTCAAAATGGAAACCATTCGAACAATTCTTCCTTCCATCCAGGAAGGTCAATTCATGACCACGGTGGATTTAAAGGATGCGTATCTACATATTCCTATCCACAAGGAACATCATCGGTTCCTAAGGTTCGCATTCCTGGACAAGCATTACCAGTTCGTGGCACTTCCTTTCGGATTAGCCACTGCTCCAAGGATTTTCACAAAGGTACTAGGGTCCCTTCTAGCGGTGCTAAGACCAAGGGGCATTGCAGTAGTACCTTACTTGGACGACATTCTGATTCAAGCGTCGTCCCTTCCTCAAGCAAAGGCTCACACGGACATAGTCCTGGCCTTTCTCAGATCTCACGGATGGAAAGTGAACGTAGAAAAGAGTTCTCTATCTCCGTCAACGAGGGTTCCCTTCTTGGGAACAATAATAGACTCCTTAGAAATGAGGATTTTTCTGACAGAGGCCAGAAAAACAAAACTTCTAAACTCTTGTCAAACACTTCATTCCGTTCCTCTTCCTTCCATAGCGCAGTGCATGGAAGTAATAGGTTTGATGGTAGCGGCAATGGACATAGTTCCTTTTGCGCGCATTCATCTAAGACCATTACAACTGTGCATGCTCAGTCAGTGGAATGGGGACTATACAGACTTGTCTCCGACGATACAAGTAAATCAGAGGACCAGAGATTCACTCCGTTGGTGGCTGTCTCTGGACAACCTGTCACAAGGGATGAACTTCCGCAGGCCAGAGTGGGTCATTGTCACGACCGACGCCAGTCTGATGGGCTGGGGCGCGGTCTGGGGACCCCTGAAAGCTCAGGGTCTTTGGTCTCGGGAAGAATCTCTTCTACCGATAAATATTCTGGAACTGAGAGCGATACTCAATGCTCTCAAGGCTTGGCCTCAGCTAGCAAAGGCCAAGTTCATACGGTTTCAATCAGACAACATGACGACTGTTGCGTACATCAACCATCAGGGGGGAACAAGGAGTTCCCTGGCGATGGAAGAAGTGACCAAAATCATTCAATGGGCGGAGACTCACTCCTGCCACCTGTCTGCAATCCACATCCCAGGAGTGGAAAATTGGGAAGCGGATTTTCTGAGTCGTCAGACATTACATCCGGGGGAGTGGGAACTCCATCCGGAAATCTTTGCCCAAATTACTCAACTGTGGGGCATTCCAGACATGGATCTGATGGCCTCTCGTCAGAACTTCAAGGTTCCTTGCTACGGGTCCAGATCCAGGGATCCCAAGGCGACTCTAGTAGATGCACTAGTAGCACCTTGGACCTTCAAACTAGCTTATGTATTCCCGCCGTTTCCTCTCATCCCCAGGCTGGTAGCCAGGATCAATCAGGAGAGGGCATCGGTGATCTTGATAGCTCCTGCGTGGCCACGCAGGACTTGGTATGCAGATCTGGTGAATATGTCATCGGCTCCACCATGGAAGCTACCTTTGAGACGAGACCTTCTTGTTCAAGGTCCGTTCGAACATCCGAATCTGGTCTCACTCCAACTGACTGCTTGGAGATTGAACGCTTGATCTTATCAAAACGAGGGTTCTCAGATTCTGTTATTGATACTCTTGTTCAGGCCAGAAAGCCTGTAACTAGAAAAATTTACCACAAAATAGGGAAAAAATATATCTGTTGGTGTGAATCTAAAGGATTCCCTTGGGACAAGGTAAAAATTCCTAAGATTCTATCCTTTCTTCAAGGAGGATTGGAGAAAGGATTATCTGCAAGTTCCTTGAAGGGACAGATTTCTGCCTTGTCTGTGTTACTTCACAAAAAGCTGGCAGCTGTGCCAGATGTTCAAGCCTTTGTTCAGGCTCTGGTTAGAATCAAGCCTGTTTACAAACCTTTGACTCCTCCTTGGAGTCTCAACTTAGTTCTTTCAGTTCTTCAGGGGGTTCCGTTTGAACCCTTACATTCCGTTGATATTAAGTTATTATATTGGAAAGTTTTGTTTTTGGTTGCAATTTCTTCTGCTAGAAGAGTTTCAGAATTATCTGCTCTGCAGTGTTCTCCTCCTTATCTGGTGTTCCATGCAGATAAGGTGGTTTTACGTACTAAACCTGGTTCTCTTCCGAAAGTTGTTTCTAACAAAAACATTAACCAGGAGATAGTCGTCCCTTCTTTGTGTCCGAATCCAGTTTCAAAGAAGGAACGTTTGTTGCACAATTTGGATGTTGTTCGCGCTCTAAAATTCTATTTAGATGCTACAAAGGATTTTAGACAAACATCTTCCTTGTTTGTTGTTTATTCTGGTAAAAGGAGAGGTCAAAAAGCAACTTCTACCTCTCTCTCTTTTTGGATTAAAAGCATCATCAGATTGGCTTATGAGACTGCCGGACGGCAGCCTCCTGAAAGAATCACAGCTCATTCCACTAGGGCTGTGGCTTCCACATGGGCCTTCAAGAACGAGGCTTCTGTTGATCAGATATGTCGGGCAGCGACTTGGTCTTCACTGCACACTTTTACCAAATTTTACAAGTTTGATACTTTTGCTTCTTCTGAGGCTATTTTTGGGAGAAAGGTTTTGCAAGCCGTGGTGCCTTCCATTTAGGTGACCTGATTTGCTCCCTCCCTTCATCCGTGTCCTAAAGCTTTTGTATTGGTTCCCACAAGTAAGGATGACGCCGTGGACCGGACACACCTATGTTGGAGAAAACAGAATTTATGTTTACCTGATAAATTACTTTCTCCAACGGTGTGTCCGGTCCACGGCCCGCCCTGGTTTTTTAATCAGGTCTGATAATTTATTTTCCTTAACTACAGTCACCACGGTATCATATGGTTTCTCCTATGCAAATATTCCTCCTTTACGTCGGTCGAATGACTGGGGTAGGCGGAGCCTAGGAGGGATCATGTGACCAGCTTTGCTGGGCTCTTTGCCATTTCCTGTTGGGGAAGAGAATATCCCACAAGTAAGGATGACGCCATGGACCGGACACACCGTTGGAGAAAGTAATTTATCAGGTAAACATAAATTCTGTTTTTATGAACTTTGCATAGCATATTTTAATAGTTTTAAACGTGTATAGTATTGAATCATACTCTGCGATCTAGGCGCAGTTGGAGAGAAAAATTGCTGGAGAGATTGGTGGGTGCAGAGGAGGGGGGATCTGGGAGTGATCTGGGAGGGGTAGGGTATAGAGGGGGCAGCTACACTACAGAAAAAGAAAAAAAAAAGTTATTTTATTGCAAAGTGGGTACTGGCAGACAGCTCCCAGTATCCAAAATGGTGGCTAATAGTTATTGGGGGGAGGGTTAGAGAGCTCTTTGGGTGGAGGATCAGGGAGGTTGGGGGCTAAGGGGGGATCCTACACAGCAGAATATGATTTTTTTTAAAAAAATAATAATAAATAAAAACAAAAAATCCTTTTATTTTAGTACTGGCAGACTTTCTGCCAGTACTTAAGATGGCTGGGACAATTGTGGGGTGGGGGAGGGAAGAGAACTGTTTGGGAGGGATCAGGGGGTGGGATGTGTCAGGTGGGAGGCTTATATCTACACTAAAGCTAAAATTAACCCTCCAAGATCCCTACAAGCTACCTAATTAACCCCGTCACTGCTGGGCATAATACAAGTTTGGTGCACAGCAGCATTTAGCGGCCTTCTAATTACCAAAACGCAATGCCAAAGCCATATAAGTCTGCTATTTCTGAACAAAGGGGATCCCAGAGAAGCATTTACAACCATTTGTGCCATAATTACACAAGCTGTTTGTAAATAATTTCAGTGAGAAACCTAATATTTGTGAAAAAGTGAACAATTTTTTTTATTTGATCGCATTTGGCGGTGAAATGGTGGCATGAAATATACCAAAATGGGCCTAGATCAATACTTGAGTTGTCTACTAAAAAGAATTATATACATGTGAAGGGTTATTCAGGGATTCCTGACAGATATCAGTGTTCCAATGTAACTATTGCTAATTTTGAAAAAAAAAAATGGTTTGGAAATAGCAAAGTGCTACTTGTACTTATTGCCCTATAACTTGCTAAAAAAAGCAAAGAACATGTAAACATTGGGTATTTCTAAACTCATAACAAAATTTAGAAACTATTTAGCATGGGTGTTTTTTGGTGGTTGTAGATGTGCAACAGATTTTGGGGGTCAAAGTTAGAAAAAGTGTGTGTTTTTCCATTTTTTCATCATATTTTATATTTTTTTATGGTAAATTATAAGATATGATGAAAATAATGATATCTTTAGAAAGTCCATTTAATGGCGAGAAAAACGGTATATAATATGTGTGGGTACAGTAAATGAGTAAGAGGAAATTTACAGCTAAACACAAACACAGCAGAAATGTAAAAATAGCCCTGGTTCTTAAGGGAAAGAAATTGAAAAATGGCCTTGTCCTTAAGGGGTTAAGGCCTCTGGCTCTGATTTTAGATTTTTTTCTGAATTTGAATAATTCCAAGCCTTATAATTAAACTAATTTCAGCCCCTAAGACTGCATGAAGGTGCAGACTTTTAACCAGTTCTACTGATGGGGGGGGCAGATTGAATTTATTGCAACACATTTGGACAGTTTCTGTTCAAATCAAGTGGATTTAGAATGTTGTTTTCTCGGGAGTATCAAATAGGTTTCGGAATAAAAACCTCCCATGGGAAGATTCTTTTCCATGTAATAGCAAACCCTGTGAAAGGGTTTCTATTCAAATCTATTCATTGTCCTAAAGAAAAAAATTAGTTTAGACCAATTCTGGATCTGAAATTTGTACAGGTGGCCCTCGTTTTACAATGGTTCAATTTACACCGTTTCAGAATAACAACCTTTTTTTCCAGTCATGTGACTGCTATTGAAAAGCATTGAGAAGCAGTGCATTTATTAAAATAGCCAGTAGGTGGAGCTGTCCGCTTGTGTTGCAGCAAAGCCAAGCAAGCTGAAATTAATCAGTTTAACCAGACCTGAGCTATCAAGCAGATTTCAAAGGAACAAGATATTCCTGTCTATAAATCAGTCCAGATTGGAATGCATAGAAATAACTGTTTGCAGAAAAATGCAAGTGAAATCTGTGTTGTGTGATTATTTTATTAGGTTTATAATGCTGTTTAGCAAATGTTTTTGTTCATTTACCTTAGTTTAATTATATATTCTGTGTTGTGTGATTATTTTATTAGGTTTATAATGCTGTTTAGCATTTAAATTCTTCATTTCAAAGCTTTAAAAATAATGTATTAAGTGTTACTTATGACAATTGTGAGAGGGGCCTGAAACCTAACTCCCTCACTTCCCATTGACTTACATTATAAACTGGGTTTCAATTTACAACGGTTTCGATTTACAACCATTCCTTCTGGAACATAACCCCGGCGTAAACTGAGGGCTACCTGTATATTGTTTTGTAAGTCCCAACTTTCAAGATGTTGACTATAGGGACTATTCTGCCTTTCTGTTTATCAATGTTATTTCATGTTCACAGTAGACTTACAGGATGCTTATTTTCGATTCATTCAGACCACTATTGTTTTCTGAGATTCTCTTTTCTAGATAAGCATTACCAATTTGTCGCTCGTCCTTTTGTGCTAGCGGCAGCTCAGAGATTCTTTTTAAAGATTCTTGGTGCCCTTCTAACTGTATTCAGAGAGCAGGATATTGCGTTTTTTTCCTTATTTGGATGATATTTGGTACTAGCTTTAATCTTTTCATTCAGCAGAATCTCACTTGAAACAACTAGTGTGGTTTCCTCAAGACATGGTTGGGGGGTCAATTTATAATAGTGTTTCTTGATTCCTTAGACAAGGCTCACCTTTTTAGATTTTCTGATACATTTTAGTGTCTTTTCTCTGCTAGACTAGAGACAAATAAAGTTAATTTTAGTTAATTTTAGTTTGTCTAAACCTTCAGTCTCTATTTTGTCCTTCAGTGGTTATGTGCATGGAAGTTTTTGGTCTCATGACTGCAGCATCAGGTGCGATCCTCTTTGCTCATTTTTGTTTGGAGACTCTAAGCTTTGCATGTTGCACCATAGGTGCAGGGATTATTTTCAGTTATTACAACTGATATACTTAAAATCCCAACACACTTTTCTCTCTGATTTGGTGTTTGGACTATCACCTTATTGTTCAGGGGCCTCATTTGTTCGTCCTACCTGGACTGTATTCTCAACAGATGCAAGTTTTTCAGGTGGGGGAGCTGTCTGAGGGTCTCTGGCAGCACTAGGGGTTTGGAAACCTCAGGAGGCGAGGTTTCCAATCAATAATTTAGAACTCCATGCTATTTTCAGGGCTCTTCGGGCATGGGCTTCTTTTGAAGAGGCAACTTTTACATTTCAATATCACAACAGTGGCATTTGTTAATCACAGAGGGACTCACAGTCCTTCAGTTATGAAGGAAGTATCTCGGATACTTACTTGGACGGAATCCAACTCTTGTCTAATTTCTGCAATTCATATCTCAGGTGTAGACAATTGAAAAGGGGATTATTACAGATGTCAGACATTATATCTGGGGGAGTGCTCTCCATTTAGATGTTTTTTTTTTCATCTTGTGCAGATGTGGGGTCTTCCAGAAATAAATCTGATGGTCTCTCGTCTTAACAAGAAGTTTTCCAGATTCTTTTCCAGATCCAATGATTTTCAGGCGGAGATAGTGGATGCTCTAGCAGTTCTTTGATTTTTTTACCAACCTGCTTTCATTTGTTCCGCCTCTGTTCCATTATGATCTTGAAGATCACCCTTAGAAAAATAATTAAAGGGACATTCAACACTGCATACAACATTAATCTATGTTGAAAAACTAAAAATCAAGATCAAGCTGCAACGTGCCCCCTTTCTCTTACTTCCTGCCTTCACCGTTGAATCATCTACGATAACTTCTAAATTTGTGTCCTAATATGGCTGCCTAACTCCCCCCACCGTGACGTATAGAGCTTCTTCTTGAAACTAGCTGCCAGTGATATCCCATTTCTCGGACTTCAATGCAAAGCGCGTTCACAGCCCTTAGCGCATGCGCTATAAACTACTAACACTAAAAGCGGAACCATAATAAGCAAAGTTGTTTCCATTCCGCTTATATTACGCATAGTACTCTATGGGCCCGATCCGATATGCAGCTTCACCCGCAAAAGCCGGCGACGCCGAAATTTGTGCTGGTTTGGTATCCTATATACGGTGTAACCTAGAAGTTATGCTTGCATATTTCTGCCGTCGCCCGTAGTTTTTTGGGCCATAGGCAGGTATACCAAACCAGCGCAGTTTGGTATCCAATATACAGCGTAAGGACTTACGTGGCGAAAATGGAGAAATCTTACTCCATTTTCACCTTTCCACAAAATGCAGCCATAGTAAGCCTTACGCTGTCTATTGGAGCACCGTAACTCCCTAAACTACCTGCTAAATAAACCTAACACCTAACGCATGCGCAATGTCTATCTACCTGTCAACCGCGATCTGCTAAATAAAACTAACACCTAACGCATGCGCAATGTCTATCTACCTGTCAACCGCGATCCCCCGCCGCAATCCCTAATAAAGTATTTAACCCCTAAACCGCCGCACACGGACCCCGCCGCCACCTACATTAAATGTATAACCCCCTAATGTGATCCCCCGACACCGTCGCAAGCTACATTACATACCCCCTAATGTGAGTCCCTTACACCGCCGCCATCTACCTTACCTACCCCCTAAAGTGAGCCCCTACCCCGCCGCCATCTACCTTACCTACCCCCTAAAGTGAGCCCCTACCCCGCCGCCATCTACCTTACCTACCCCCTAAAGTGAGCCCCTATCCCGCCGCCATCTACCTTACCTACCCCCTAAAGTGAGCCCCTTACACCGCCGCCATCTATTTAAAAAATATTAACCCCTAATTTAATCCCCCTACCCCGCCGCCAGCTATATTAACTATATTAACCCTAATTATATTAGGGTTAATATAGTTATTATATTATATATATTAACCCTAATTATATTAGGGTTAATATCGTTATTATATTATATATATATTAAGTATAATAACCCTATCTAACTCTAACATCCTTAACTACATTCTTATTAAAATAGATCTAATTAATATTATTAATTAAAATATTCCTATTTAAATCTAAATACTTACCTATAAAATAAACCCTAAGATAGCTACAATGTAATTAATAGTTACATTGTAGCTATTTTAGGGTTTATATTTATTTTACAGGTAACTTGGTATTTATTTTAACTTGGTACAATAGCTATTAAATAGTTAATAACTATTTAATAGCTACCTAGTTAAAATAATTACCAATTTACCTGTAAAATAAATCCTAACCTAAGTTACAAATACACCTACACTATCACTAAATTAAATAAACTACAAATATCTAAACTAAAATACAATTAAATAATCTAAACTAAATTACAAAAAAAAACAAACACTAAATTACAAAAAAAAAAAAAAAGATTACAAGATTTTTAAGCTAATTACACCTATTCTAAGCCCCCTAATAAAATAATAAAGCCCCCCAAAATAAAAAAAAATCCCTACCCTATTCTAAATTAAAAAAGTTAAAAGCTCTTTTACCTTACCAGCCCTTAAAAGGGCCTTTTGTGGGGGCATGCCCCAAAGAAAACTGCTCTTTTGCATTTAAATAAATATACAATCGGCCACCAGCAGGGAGGTATCAATCAACCCGATCGTACTCGATTGGGTTGATTTCCGGCGATTCCTGTCCGTCCTGCTCAGAGCAGGCGGACAGGGTTATGGAGCAGCGGTCTTTAGACCGCTGCTTCATAATTTGTTTTTCTGGCGTGTCTGAAGACTCGCCAGAAACACGGCCCTTCAAGCTCTGTACGGAGCTTGATAAATATGGACCTATGCATTTTCTGGACATTACATTTCTTTCTTGCAAAGAGTTATTTCTTTTGGCCATCTCTTCTGCTTGAAGAGTTTCTGTCTTGTCTGCTCTCTCTTGTGAGTCTCTTTATCTAATTTTTCATCAAGATAAAGCTGTTTTGTGGACTTCATTTAAATTTTTGCTTAAAGTTGTGAATTCTAACAACATCAATAAGTAAATTATTGTTCCTTCTTTGTGCCCTAATTTTAAGAATACTCTTGTAGGGTCTTTACATTCTTTGGATGTGGTAAGAGCTTTAAAATATTATGTTAAGGCTACTTAAGATTTCAGAAAGACTGCTATCCTTTTTGTTATTTTTTTCTGTCTCCAGCAAAGGTCAGAAAGTCTCTGTTATTCTCTGTTTTTTGGTTCAGACTTTTGATTCACAAAGCTTAGAGAATTACAGCTCAATCTACTAGATCAGTTGCCACTTCTTGGGTTCTCAAGAATGAAGCTTCGGTTGATCAAATTTGCAAAGCAGCAACTTGGTCTTCTTTGGATACTTGTACTAAATTTTACCATTTTTATGTGTTTGCTTCTTCGGAAGCAGCCTTTGGTAGAAAGGTTCTTCAGGCAGCTGTCTCAGTTTGATTCTAATGTCTTTTTGATTTTAGTTTTTCTGACATTTTTAAGAAAACTTAATTATTTTTTTGGATTTCATTTCTCAGTGGATTTAGCTGTTTTTATTTTATCCCTACCTCTCTAGTGACTCGTGGACTTCCACATCTTGGGTATTGGGAAATGGCTGTTTTTATTTTATCCCTCTCTAGTGACTCGTGGACTTCCACATCTTGGGTATTGGCTGTTTTTATTTTGTCCCTCCTTCTCTAGTGACTCTTGCGTGGAGTTCCCATACATCACTAGTTCATGGACTCTTGCCACTTACATGAAAGAAAACATAATTTATGTAAGAACTTACCTGATAAATTCATTTCTTTCATAGTGGCAAGAGTCCATAAGACCTACCCTATTTTTTTGTGGTTTTGATTTTTTTGTATAAAGCACATTATTTTTTCCAGTTCCTCTTTTTGTATGCTTTTTACTCCTTTTTTACACCTCACTTCTTGGCTATACGTTAAACTGAAGTATGAGTGAGGTGGGAGGTGTATTTATAGGCATTTTGAGGTTTGGGAAACTTTGCCCCCTCCAGGTAGGAATGTATATCCCATACATCACTAGCTCATGGACTCTTGCCACTATGAAAGAAATGAATTTATCAGGTAAGTTCCGACATAAATTATGTTTTTAAACAACTTTTCAATTTATATATTTTATCTAATGTGCTTAAATCTCTTGGTATCCTTTGTTGAAAAGCATACTTAGGTAGGCTTAGCTGCTGATTGGTGGCTGCACATATATACCTCTTGCCATTGGCTTTATCATTGTGTACAGCTAGCTCTGAGTTATGCATTGCTGCTCCTTCAATAAAGGATACCAAAATAATGAAGCAAAATTGATAAAGTAGAATTAAAATGGAAAATTGTTTACAAATGTAAGTTCTGTCTGAATCATAAAAGACAAAATGTGGGTTTCATGTCCCTTTACAATGGGATGTGACTACTGAGGACATTTTTACAGATATGCTGCAGAATTTTAAAGTGATTTAGCATTTGAGTATCATGTCCCTTTAAGTAGCAACATGTTAGGTCAGGTGCAAGTGCTGAAACCCCCTTTAACAAGCAACAAGCAGAAAATACATTATAACTGCTTTATAGTGGGCCAAATTATAAAGGATCTTACCACATTCAAGTGTTTTTGCTGCTTCATGCATCATCTCTGGGGCAGTGGAAAAGCGACACTTTTCAGACTTAAAGGGTCAGGAAACCACAAAATTTCCCTTTCATGATTACTATTAAACATACAATTTTAACCCTTTGAGTGCTAATGACGGCTCTGAGCCGTCACAGAGTTTCTCACTCTGGTGCTAATGACGGCTCAGAGCCGTCATGAGCCCTCTCCCACCTTGAGGGCGATCTGAGGGCTCCTTACTGCTGCTACCCTGGCGATCTTACCTGTAGAGTGACAGGCATCGCCGGTGCTTCACGTGATGCGTGTTGACGTCACGCGCAATTACGTGATGACATCACTGCGCAACTTTATTTATACTTAACAATGTTAAGTATAGGAGGAGGGGACATGCTGTTTAGAAGCTTGTATCTCAGGCATCTAAGCAGCTACAGACCCCCAAGAACTTAAAAAAAAATAATTCAAAAATAAAAAAAAGAAAAAGAAAATATTAGCACCCAGGTGGGAAATGGCTTAGCAGCCAAAGGGTTAAACAACTTTCCAATTTACTTCTATTTTTAAATTTGCTTCATTATCTTGTTATCCTTTGCTGAAGGAACAGCATTGCACTACTGCCAGCTAGCTGAACACATCTAATTAGCCAATCACAAGAGACAAATGTGTGTAGGCACCAATCAGCAGCTAGCTCCCACAAATGTGGAATGTGTGCATATTGTTTTTCAACAAGCGATACCAAGAGAACAAAGCAAGTTTGAAAATAGAAGTGAATTTAAAAGTGTTTTAAAATGACATGCTCTATCTGAATCATGCAAGTTTCATTTTGACTTTTCTATCCCTTTAAATTACAAGAAAAATGGATGAAATACATAATGAAAGTATATTATTATATTATACATAATTAAACAATTTATGGAGAATTACATTTTAAGTGTAAAGTTCCTTTAATATTCACAGTCTTTTTATGACCTGTTAATTAAAAACACATAATTGTAATGTTGAGGAACGTCTGCAGAGAATAGTGGCTCATGGTACAGCAAGGTAGGGATCTTGAACTGATTGTGGCTGCACACTGGGGATCTGCAGTATCAATTGTTCAGCTCATTGCAGTGAGGACAGGTTTTAAAGGGACGTTAAATAAATACTAGAAATAATGATGTATTTAAAGCAAAGATTAGCCTGAGATTAATGTGCAGATTTAGCTTTTAAAATTCTATTGGTTGTTGAAATACTGAAGAAATATGTGTAGAGTTTCCCAGCTTTAATATCTCATCTCCTCTGGTAAAATTAGTTAAGGACAGGGTAACACTTTTTTAAAGGGACAGTGTAGTGCAAACATTGCATACTCTAATTTGTTAATACTCACTGTCGAACTCTATGGGTCCTATGTATTAAAGGTCGAGCGGACAAGCTTCTCAACTCGAGAAGTTGTCCGCTCACCTATGCAACATACGGGCAGCGGACAAACGGGATCCGCTGCCCCTACGTATTATTACACAATCAAGCTTGGGACGGCTCCTAAGGTTTACATTCCTGCTTTTTAAATAAAGATAGCAAGAGAACAAAGACAAATTAATAATAGGAGTAAATTAGAAAGTTGCTTAAAATTGCATGCTCTATCTGATATGAAAAACAAATTGGGTTTATTATCTCTTTAATTGTTTTCCTATTTTTTCCTGTATTCTCAATCTAAAATAAAAGATTTTTTTCTTCATTCCCCCAAAAGAGGTGGTTGTATTTTCAGTGGACTTCAGAACCCTGGCCATATTACGCGTTGCACAGTGATTATTTGATATGTGCTAACGAAGTAAGTTAAATGTACAGTAGAGGCTTTTAAAAGGGTGTCCTTGGACTATAGAACAATACACATTTTGATAACAAAACCGTTCTAAATGCTTTTGTAACTTTTATTTTTTAATGCATTAACAGGACATGAAACCCACACATTTTCTAACAAGAATCAGATACAGCAAACCATTTAAAACAACTTTCTAATTTACCTCTGTTATTTAACTTGCATCATTCTCTGTGTATCATTTGTTAAAAAAGCATACCTAGGTTGGCTCAGGAGCCTGACTTAGTGTCAGGGTGCCAGGAATCAGACTGAGACGAGAAGTGCAAAAATAATCACACCTTTATTAATAGCAAAAAATAATGAAAAGTCCACAAGTCAAATAACAAGCAGGAGACAAAACCAGAGCTGGTAGTCAGACGACCAGAGTCAGGAGCCAAAGCGAATAGTCAGACGAGCCGGAATCGGGAACAAACCAGGAATCAGGAACCAGGAGGGACGTCAGGCAGCCAGGTAATACACAGGATCTCTCACAAACAGGTCTGAGACAATGCAAAGGCAAAGCATACTGAACAGAGGCCCTTTAAATAATAAGTGATGACATCACAATTCTGAGACTACATCCTGTCTCACATGGATGATGCACACCAGTCTGGCCATAAAAGGAAGTGGAGGAAATGAACAGCATCCCCCACAATGCACCATAGTCAGGAAGAGAGGTGAGTAAAATGGCTGTCAGCAGCACATGGCAAACAAACAGGGAAAAACCCTGACACTTAGGCTTCAGCTATCTTCTAGTCGTGCACTGCTGCTCCATCATCCATCAATAAAGTTTATCAAGGGAATAAAGATACAAGTAAATTTATAAGTTGCTTACAAATCTATGGTCTATCTGACTCATGAAAGAAAAAAAATGGTTTATGTAGCTATAATTACTGATAAATATATATATATATATATATATATATATATACAGTATATACTATATATATATATATATATATATATATATATATATATATTTATATATATATAACTTCACTGTCGTTTTGAAAATGTGGTTTATCTCTGCTTATGTGTGGTGCTGGTGTCATCTCCTATTTCTATAAGTAACTGATATGTTTTATCTGATAACTACAAACACTTTGTCTCAATAACTCTGTAACTCACCAGAATTGTTTCCTGTGTCCCCTGCGGTTATAATGAAGTTCTCCTTTTGCTCAGTATATTGCCTTAGATTCAATAAAACCCATTAGTGAAACTAATATCTCATAAAAAGAAAAAAAGAGAATCTCAAATGGAAAAATTGTAGAATTCATAAAGCTTTGTACCGGCAGTTCACAAGCTGAGAAGTAAACACAATTGTAATCAATGAATGGAGTCACCACTGAATTGTAACCGTTCACTTCCCTGCTACAAATCTTTACAGAACAAACAAATGAAAAGGAAAAAAACCCTCTCGATCATAAGGAGAAAGGAAACCTTAAACAGCTAAAGATACATAAAAAAGAGAGAGAGAACCTTTTCCGCTATGAAATAGCGAGACGATCACAAGGTGCGATACGTCACAGGCACTATATGGTCTTTATAATTTCTGAGCCGAGGTGTAGGTACAAAAATCCCAACCACCCCGCCCACAAGACCTTGTTCTCTCTGCCCCTCATTCTGTCTGCAAAGTTGCCCTATACAGCAGCATTCCTTTAGGGCACTCAAAGCTGTCATCAGACCTCCCTAACAGGCTACATTTTGAGGATATCTGAACTGGAGCACAGGTGAAATAATCATCTTCTTAGTAAACATAGTTATTTTACCTGATCTCATTCAAGGTGATCCTGAAAACCTGGCCTGTTGGGGAGGTCAGAGAACAGGTTTGAAAACCAGTGCTTTAGGATAACAAAACAAACATGAGAGTATTTTACAACTACTGTACAGACATCTCCATAACCCACTTTGCAAGTCTGTGTTTCCTAAGGGTTGCAGTTTTGTTTTTTTCACGTTGCTACAGGTTTGCGTTTGATGTGTGAAAAATCATGTTCTGGGTACCTCATGCAACAATAGGTGTTAAGGGCAGGAGCGGCAACTAGCCAATCACGTGATGAGATAAGTGAAGCAATGCTTAAAGGGATAGAAAGGATTGAAAGGGATTGAAAATGTGCATGAGTGCCTTTCAATTTGAAATAGAAACATTTTTGCTATATACTTCAATTAGCAAAATTGCTTCCAATAAAAGTTATTAATGTTTATCAGCGACATATGCACCAGCATTCAAACACCACACTTTCTCAAAGAGTCAGCAGTGACTTGTATGATTCAAATTTAGTCTTTACGGACACAATACACACTACAGCCTGCTCTAGGAGCTTGAATACTAGTGCACGGCCCTCACAGCATATGTGCATATGCAGTGGGAGGGGGGAACAGTGCATTTTTTTAAAACATTTTTGCTAATGAAAATATATAATACCCATTCACATTTCAAATTTCACCTTTCTATCCGTTTTAAAGGAACAGTCTAGTCAAAATAAAAATTTCATGATTCAGATAGATCATGCAATTTTGAGCAACTTTCTAATTTACTCCTATTATCAATTTTTCTTTGTTCTCTTGGTATCTTTATTTTAATCTAAGCTTAGAAGCCTGCCCATTTTTGGTTCAGAACCAGCCCTTACTGATTAGTGGCTACATTTAGACACCAATCAGAAAGTACTACCCAGGTACTGAACCAAAAATGGTCCGGCTCCTATGCTTACATTCTTACTTTTTCAAATAAAGATAGCAAGAGAACAAAGAAAATGTGATACTAGGAGTACATTAGAAAGTTGCTTAAAATTGCATGCTCTATCTGAAAAATGAAAGTTTAATTTTGACTAGACTGTTCCTTTAACTCAAATGAATGATCTAATTTCAGATTAACTGGTCAGATTTTAGAAACACAGAACTTAAAAGGACATTGTACTCAAACACTTCCTTCCATTTATACAAAAGAGAATCAATAATATATTTTACAGATCTATTATATGTCTTTTTGTTACATTTTTTTATGGATGTTCCTGTAGAAATAATAATAATAATAAAATGTTTTAAAGCAAGTGAGTTGTCACTGTCTGACTACCAGTTGTTCAATTTCCCTTATATGGGAATCATCTTTCCAATCATTTTATGTGTATTATTCGTTTCTAGGGAATACTTTACTCAAAGCGTGTTGACATTCAAGGCTGGCAAATGCTTCTTGATTGCCTCTCAATTATATGTAAATAAAGGCCTATGGCTGTCTCTATGGTGAGTGAATTTCCTACTAGCTTACACATTTATTTGTAGGACTGTAGGATTTTGTGAGTTGAAAAACAAGAGAAAACTAAGAAGTAAAAGTAAGACTAGCGTATATAGTATATAGATAGAAGACATGAATACCATTGTTTTATATGTGCAGAGTTTAACACTTTGCACATGTATATTTATTGTAGCTTTAGAACAGAACACTTAAAGGAACTCAATATTTTTCTTTAATTATTCGGATTGAAAATACAATTAACTGCTTCCCAATTTACTTCCATTATCAAATCTGCTTCATTCTCTTGGTATTTTTTGTTGAAGGAGCAGCAATGCACTATTGGAAGATAAATATCCTTGTCAAAAATATCACTTTAACATTTTCTGTAACTTAACTATACTGGATAGTTTTGCAACTTTATTGTAATGCTTGAAAAAAAATAATAGGATAAAATGTATTAAACTTACAAAACAGCACAACTATTTGCACCATATAACAGCTCCCTATATCTCCTCCTATTGCCCCATATAACAGTTCCCCTATAACTCTTATCTCTCCATATAACAGCTCCCTATAACTCATTCTATCTCTCCATATAGCAGCTCCCTATAACTCCTCCTATTGACCCATATAACACCTCCCTATAACACCTCCTATTGCACCATATAACTGCTCCCTATAACTCCTCCTATTGCACCATATAACTGCTCCCTAACTGCTCCCTATAACTCCTCCTATTGCACCATATAATGCTCCCTATAACTCCTCCTCCTATTGCACCGTATAACTGCTCCCTATAACTCCTCCTATTGCACCATATAACTGCTCTCTATAACTCCTATTGTACCATATAACAGCTCCCTATAACTCCTATTACATTATATAACAGCTCCCTATAACTCCTCCTATTGCACCATATAACAGCTCCCTATAACTCCTCCTATTGCACCATATAATAGCTCCCTATAACTCCTCCTATTGCACCATAATAACTGCTCCCTATAACTCCTCCTATTGCACCATATAATAGCTCCCTATAACTCCTCCTATTGCATCATATAACTGCTCCCTATAACTCCTTCTATTGCACCATATAATGCTCACTATAGCTCCTCCTATTGCACCATATAAGAGCTCCCTATAACTCCTCCTATTGTACCATATAACAGCTCCCTATAACTCCTCCTATTGCACCATATAACAGCTTCCTATAACTCCTCCTATTGTACCATATAACTGCTTCCTATAATTCCTCCTATTGAACCAAATAACAGCTCCCTATAACTCCTCCTATTGCACCATATAACAGCTCCCTATAACTCCTTATATTGCACCATATAACAGCTCCCTATAACTCCTCCTATTGAACCAAATAACAGCTCCCCATAACGCCTCCTATTGCACCATATAACAGCTCCCTATAACTCCTCCTATTGCCCTATATAACTGCTCCCTATAACTCTTCCTATTGCACCATATAACAGCTCCCTATAACTCCTCCTATTGCACCATATAACTGCTCCCTATAACTCCTCCTATTGCACCATATAACAGCTCCCTATTACTCCTCCTATTGCCCTATATAACTGCTCCCTATAACTCCTCCTATTGCACCATATAACAGCTCCCTATAACTCCTCCTAGTGCCCTATATAACATCTCCCTATAACTCTTCCCATTGCACCATATAACTGCTCCCTATAACTCCTCCTATTGTACCATATAACTGCTCCCTATAACTATTGCTGATTCTGCGGTTCTATATTAGTTTTTCTGTAACTCTTCATGTCTCATATAACTGTTGCTGATAGCTGATTCTGCAGCTCTATATCAGCTTCCTGTAACTCTTCATGTTTCATATAACGGTTGCTGATAGCTAATTCTGCGGCTTTATATCAGTTTCCTGTAACTCTTCATGTTTCATATAACGGTTGCTGATAGCTAATTCTGTGGCTCTATATCAGTTTCCTGTAAGTCTTCATGTCTCATATAACGGTTGCTGATAGCTGATTCTGCAGCTCTATATCAGTTTCCTGTAACTCTTCATGTTTCATATAACGGCTGCTGATAGCTAATTCTGCGGCTCTATATCAGTTTCCTGTAAGTCTTCATGTCTCATATAACGGTTGCTGATAGCTGATTCTGCAGCTCTATATCAGTTTCCTGTAACTCTTCATGTTTCATATAACTGTTGCTAATAGCTGATTCTGCAGCTCTATATCAGTTTCCTGTAAGTCTTCATGTTTCATATAACGGTTGCTGATAGCTGATTCTGCGGCTTTATATCAGTTTCCTGTAACTCTTCATATTTCATATAATGGTTGCTGATAGCTGATTCTGCGGCTTTATATCAGTTTCCTGTAACTCTTCATGTTTCATATAACAATTGCTGATAGCTAATTCTGCAGCTCTATATCAGTTTCCTGTAACCCTTCATGTTTCATATAACGGTTGATGATAGCTGATTCTGCGGCTTTATATCAGTTTCCGGTAACTCTTCATGTTTCATATAACGGTTGCTAATAGCTAATTCTGCGGCTTTATATCAGTTTCCTGTAACGCTTCATGTTTCATATAACTGTTGCTGATAGCTAATTCTGCGGCTATATATCAGTTTCCTGTAACTCTTCATGTTTCATATAACGGTTGCTGATAGCTGATTCTGCAGCTCTATATCAGCTTCCTGTAACTCTTCATGTCTCATATAACTGTTGCTAATAGCTGATTCTGCGGCTCTATATCAGCTTCCTGTAACTCTTCATGTCTCATATAACTGTTGCTAATAGCTGATTCTGCAGCTCTATATCAGTTTCCTGTAACTCTTCATTTCTCATATAACTGTTGCTAATAGCTGATTCTGCAGCTCTATATCAGTTTCCTGTAACTCTTCATGTTTCATACAACGGTTGCTGATAGCTAATTCTGCAGTTCTACTGAAAAGTTTCCTGTAAGTCTTCATGTTTCATATAATGGTTGCTGATGGCTAATTCTGCGGCTCTATATCAGTTTCCTGTAACTTTTCATGTTTCATATAACAGTTGCTGATAGCTGATTCTGCGGCTCTATATCAGTTTCCTGTAACTTTTCATGTTTCATATAACAGTTGCTGATAGCTGATTCTGCGGCTCTATATCAGTTTCCTGTAACTCTTCATGTTTCATATAACAGTTGCTAATAGCTGATTCTGTGGCTCTATATCAGTTTCCTGTAACTCTTCATGTTTCATATAACGGTTGCTGATAGCTAATTCTGCAGCTCTATATCAGTTTCCTGTAAGTCTTCATGTCTCATATAACTGTTGCTGATAGCTGATTATGCAGCTCTATATCAGTTTCCTGTAACTCTTCATGTCTCATATAAATGTTGCTGATAGCTGATTATGCAGCTCTATATCAGTTTCCTGTAACTCTTCATGTTTCATACAACGGTTGCTGATAGCTAATTCTGCAGCTCTACTGATAAGTTTCCTGTAAGTTTTCATGTTTCATATAACGGTTGCTGATAGCTGATTCTGAGGCTTCATATCGGTTTCCTGTAACTCTTCATGTTTCATATAACGGTTGCTGATAGCTGATTCTGCAGCTCTATATCAGTTTCCTGTAACTCTTCATGTCTCATATAAATGTTGCTGATAGCTGATTCTGCAGCTCTATATCAGTTTCCTGTAACTCTTCATGTTTCATATAACGGTTGCTGATAGCTAATTCTGCGGCTCTATATCAGTTTCCTGTAAGTCTACATGTCTCATATAACTGTTGCTGATAGCTGATTATGCAGCTCTATATCAGTTTCCTGTAACTCTTCATGTCTCATATAACTGTTGCTGATAGCTGATTATGCAGCTCTATATCAGTTTCCTGTAACTCTTCATGTTTCATACAACGGTTGCTGATAGCTAATTCTGCAGCTCTACTGATAAGTTTCCTGTAAGTTTTCATGTTTCATATAACGGTTGCTGATAGCTGATTCTGAGGCTTCATATCGGTTTCCTGTAACTCTTCATGTCTCATATAACGGTTGCTGATAGCTGATTCTGAGGCTTCATATCGGTTTCCTTTAACTCTTCATGTTTCATATAACGGTTGCTGATAGCTGATTCTGCAGCTCTATATCAGTTTCCTGTAACTCTTCATGTCTCATATAAATGTTGCTGATAGCTGATTCTGCAGCTCTATATCAGTTTCCTGTAACTCTTCATGTTTCATATAACGGTTGCTGATAGCTGATTCTGCAGCTCTATATCAGTTTCCTGTAACTCTTCATGTCTCATAACAGTTGCTGATAGCTGATTCTGCAGCTCTATATCAGTTTCCTGTAACTCTTCATGTTTCATATAACAGTTGCTGATAGCTAATTCTACAGCTCTATATCAGTTTCCTGTAACTCTTCATGTTTCATATAACGGTTGCTGATAGCTGATTCTGCAGCTCTATATCAGTTTCCTGTAACTCTTCATGTCTCATAACAGTTGCTGATAGCTGATTCTGCAGCTCTATATCAGTTTCCTGTAACTCTTCATGTTTCATATAACAGTTGCTGATAGCTAATTCTACTGCTCTATATCAGTTTCCTGTAACTCTTCATGTTTCATATAACGGTTGTTGATAGCTGATTCTGCAGCTCTATATCAGTTTCCTGTAACTCTTCATGTCTCATATAAATGTTGCTGATAGCTAATTCTGCAGCTCTATATCAGTTTCCTGTAACTCTTCATGTTTCATATAACGGTTGTTGATAGCTGATTCTGCAGCTCTATAACGGTTTCCTGTAACTCTTCATGTTTCATATAACAGTTGCTGATAGCTAATTCTGTGACTTTATATCAGTTTCCTGTAACTCTTCATGCTTTATATAACAATTTCTGATAGCTGATTCTGTGGCTCTATATCAGTTTCCTGTAACTCTTCATGTTTCATATAACGGTTGCTGATAGCTGATTCTGCAGCTTTATATCAGTTTCCTGTAACTCTTCATGTTTTATATAACGGTTGCTGATAGCTGATTGTGTGGCTTTATATCAGTTTCCTGTAACTCTTCATGTTTCATATAACAATTGCTGATAGCTGATTCTGCGGCTCCATATCAGTTTCCTGTAACTCTTCATGTTTCATATAACGGTTGCTGATAGCTGATTCTGCGGCTCCATATCGGTTTCCTCTAACTCTTCATGTTTCATATAACGGCTGCTGATAGCTGATTCTGTGGCTCCATATCGGTTTCCTGTAACTCTTCATGTTTCATATAACGGTTGCTGATTGCTGATTCTGCAGCTCTATATCAGTTTCCTGTAACTCTTCATGTTTCATATAACGGTTGCTGATAGCTGATTCTGCAGCTCTATATCAGTTTGCTGTAACTTTTCATGTTTCATATAACGGTTGCTGATAGCTGATTCTGTGGCTTTATATCAGTTTCCTGTAACTCTTCATGTTTCATATAACAATTATTGATAGCTGATTCTGCGGCTCCATATCAGTTTCCTGTAAGTCTTCATGTTTCATGTAACGGTTGCTGATAGCTGATTCTGCAGCTCTATATTAGTTCTCCCTCTACCTCCTGTTTAGCACTCAGCTAGTAGATACTAATAATAATGTGTGCCCTAGTGTATATTAGTATGTGACTGCCTAGTTCCAGCTTGTTCTGGTGTTTTGAAGCTGTCATTTAAATCTTGGCTTTAGCTATAATCCCTTTCATGAGAATCTGACAGACAGAGAAATCCTAGCATTAAATGCAGGCGGTAGTGCTAGGCACTTTCTAAGGATTGTAGAGGAATTAATGAGGAAGGCACCCTGTAATACAGACACAATTAACTGTTGCACTGCCTAACCTGCCTTGTTGTGCACTTTCTCATAAAGATTCCTTCATCTGGAAGTACGGCATGTAGTCCTACTTTGAAAGCTTCTTTATACTAGACTGTACTTAGTAAATGTCAATGTTTTTAACAATGATATAATTTACTTTGAAAATTTCCAGGGAAAACAAAAACCTACTCATTTGAAATTCAGAATGTTTTTTAATGGTACTTAAAATCAGCTCAATTAAGGGTTTCTGCAGGCACCCCAAGCTTATTCAGTTTTTTTCTTCTTTATAATGTGAAGTGTGTGGAACAACCAATGAGAAGGCCCCTTTATCTGCACCATTAACATTTTATTATGCGCACTCCTTTTCAAGAGAAATTAGATGGTCGGCAGCCTTCTCATTGGTTTTACCTCCTGCTTCTAACTTTTCAGGGAAAAACTTGCCCAAAATTCACATATTATTCACAAAGGTTTGATTTTATTAAAAATCCAGAAAGTGCCTGGTTGACCATATATATATATATATATATATATATATATATATATATATATATATATATATATATATATATATATATATATATATATATATATATAAGGGCGCCACCCCCTTGATGACGTCACCATCTCGGGCAACACAGGATTTTGGTCCTGTGAACAAAACATACAAAAATTATAAACACATACAATTGTACTACTGTAATACTCCAAAATAGGAATATAAATAAAAAAATTAACATATACAATGCCAATACAATCTAAGGAAAAAATGGTTAATTGTGAAAGTAATAATGGAAAGTTGGAACTAATTAAAATGTTAGAGACAACACTGCCAATCTAAATGAGTATTTAATCCCTTGGGAGTGAGGGTATCCAGCACGTACGTCCAGCGTGCTTCTCTCCTGAGCAACAAATTGTTCCTATCACCTCCCCTGGAGAGTGGTGGCACATGATCTATAATAGTATATTTTAGATCCTTCACTGTATGTTTCATTTTAATGAAGTGGCGAGCTACCGGCTGATCAGAGGTACCCCTATTGAGGCCTGTTTTTATTGCTGAGTGATGATTGGCCATACGGGTGCAAAGATCATCCATAGTCTTACCCACATAAAATAGGCCACAGATGCAATGTAACAGGTATACAATATGGGTAGTTGTACACGTCATCCTGTATTTGTGGAAGTATTTTTGTCGCCTGTGAGGGTGTGTGAAATATTGCCCCGTAATGAGCCCATTGCATGTGGTACACCCAATACAACTAAAAACACCTTTCTTTTCAATCTTCAGCCAAGTGCTTTTATTGTAGCTATTCAATGGATCGGTTTTAACCAAGATGTCCCTTAGGGACCTTGATCGCTTGAATTCAATCCTGGGGGGGCCATACATTGAAATGGAAGGGTATTATTAGTAGACAAGATGTGCCAATTCTCATGTAGATGTCAATTAACTTTTTGTCCCCAGTGTAGGTGGTCACAAAGGTCATTCGCTCCTCCGGGGGGTCTCTTGACACATCTGTCGAAGCATGTAGTAATGCATTTGCCTGGTTCCTTAGTAGCTTAGACGGGTATCCCCTTTGGATAAATCTGTTCTCCATTTCCGAAATTTTTTTAACTTTATTACTCTCCTCTGAGCTAATGTGAATTACCCTTTGTAGCTGGGATTTGAGTAAAGCACTTTTTAGTGCCGGAGGGTGGCAGGAGGTATATTCCAAAAGTGAATTTCTATCAGTCTCCTTCCTGAATAGAGTGGAATGTTGTCAGGGTTTTTTCCCTGATCTGTTTGCCATGTGCTGCTGGCAGCCATTTTACTCACCTCTCTTTCTGACTCTTGTGCATACTGTGTGATGCTGCTCATTTCCTGCACTTCCTTTTATGGCCAGACTGGTGTACATCATCCGTGTGAGACAGGATGCAGTCTCAGAATTGTGATGTCATCACTTATTATTTAAAGGGCCTCTGTTCAGTATGCTTTGCCCTTGCGTTGTCTCAGACCTGTTTGTGAGAGCTCCTGTGTATTACCTGGTTGTCTGACGTCCCTCCTGGTTCCTGATCCCTGGCTTGTTCCTGACTCTGCTGTCCTCCTTGTTCCTGATTCTGGCTCGTCTGACTATTTGCTTTGGCTCCTGACTCGGCTCGTCTGACTACCAGTTCTGGTTTTGATTCCTGGCTTGTAATTTGACTTGTGGACTTTTTATTATTTTTTGCTATTAACAAAGGTGTGATTATTTTTGCACTTCTTGTCTCAGTCTGATTCCTGGCACCCTGACAAATGTAAAGTATCATCTTCTTTATACAAACATACATCCAAAAACTCTATCAGACTCACAGAAGACTGTATATTAAATTTCAAGGCCGAGTTAGAACCATTCAAATGTGTATACCACTGTTCAAGTTCCTGTTCAGTGCCACTCCAGATCAGTAGCAAGTCACTGATATACCATCTGTAGAATTTAATGCAACGGTCTTTGAACAGGTCCGTACCATGAGTTTCAAAGTAGGCCATATACAGGTTGGCGTATGATGGGGCCACATTCGACCCCATCGCTGTCCCTTGTAGTTGAAGGAAAAAATGTTTTTCAAATTTAAAGTAATTGCTTTAAAGACAGAATTTCAACAAATGTATCCGTACCTCTACAGGAGGGACCACATAAGAAAATTGTAAAAATGCCCATAATCTATGAGCCTAACATTAAATAAATTGCCATCAGAATTGTATATAACATAATACCCCAGATGTGCACAACGGAATCAGCCTCCGTGTTGCGCCTGTCAGAAACAGCCGGTAGTCATAGCAACCACAAAACACCTACCCGCTCAGCCAATCAAACTAGCCCAATCTCGAATGGGGGTTGTGACTACTATACTCCTGATGACAGGATACTGGGTAGAACAACAATGAATACAACTTCAATCCCATACTTATTACAGTGTCTAAACAAAGCATACATAATTTATCATACAAGTGGCAGAGCAAAATACTCCTAGTTGTCACATCCAAGCGTATCATCCGGCCCCTTACATACAGCAATATCAATGAGAAATGATCACAGTTTAGTATATTTCAGAGTAGTCAAAGTCATCCATCATATCTGTATCACAAGCAGCACCCACTTAAAACGGCCATAGTATAGAAATAGTTAGGGGCGGCACAACAGCCAAATAAAGCCATAAACCAACATGTAATCAAGTGGGATCCAGTTGCGATACAATAAGGATACGGTGCCGACAGGGACTAGTATAAGAGGCACAACCAGACTAAGCTAAGTTAACACCACTAAGACCAAAGTTAAAACATGTATAAGCCTAGCCAATAGATGTGCACAGTAGATAGCTGGTGTCCATACAGTAAAAGACTACTATGCCAAAAAGACAAGGACCCAGACCACCTAAGTAGTGTGCATATCAAAAGCCTACCTAAAGCTAACTGCGCTTCCATGATGTGATCACGGTCTGGAGGGCGTGCCCTAGTGTCACAGGGACGCCCCCCTGACCGATCCCATCATTGAAATCTCACAATCGCGTGCACAATCGCAGGATTTCAATTTGTTTACATCGGAACGTTGTTCCGATGTAGACAAATTAACCCTGTCATCAAAGGGTTAAACAGTTAATATTATGGTACTACACTTAGGGCAATGAAGAGTTAATACACCCGTGGCATGTATAAATAAAGGCAAATGGATGATACAGACATCAACTTGTCATGCCTGATGAAGCCCTGAGAGCGATCAGCTGTGGGGTGAAACACGTGTAGCTGGAAGCTGGATAGACACACTATGAACGACTAAATCGTGTGTACATTTTCTGTTCACTGAGCCCATTCCTCTCCTCTGATTGAAGGGACACTTTTTACTTGAACTGTACTTGTACCAAGATTCATACAGCACAAATTTGCATCATGTTTTTCCTGATTATGGGACACCAGTCTTGAAAAAAAGCAGCAGCAACACCCAGCCAGTGACATTGTAGGGGGACACACAGTCAGTGTGGTTTGGAAAAAGCCGGTCCTGGCATAAGGGGTAAGAAGACCTGCATATTAACATATACCAAGTCAGAGCTGGTGGTGAGTCCCTGCGGAAGATCTGGTGGTCCGGTGAGCTTGGTCTCTAGGAGGACCGCTGGTCTGTTTACATGCTGCAGTGATTTATACTGTGAATTCCCTGTCACTTATATGAACTGCAACATGTTGTGGATACATTGTTCACTATTCCAGGTAGAACTTTAACAGATTGCCGATTACGTTGTGCCACATTACATGGCTATAATATATTTTAAGTTGCAACATTTATACCAGTAACATTTATTTTTTTATATTATTTTTAGCACATTTTTTCACTTCTATTTATCACATTGCCATTTTGGTAGCCTTGATAATATCCATAGATGAATCATTCTAATCTTTCTCAGTACCTCTATACCCCTTAAATGGAAACATACAATTGAGTGACATGTCAGCACATGTCAGCACTGTGGTAATGCTACTTTCATTTTACCTTTTCATTTATGACCCTTGGGAAAGTCTCCCTATGGGTGATGGGGGAAACCAGACGTGGACTCCTTGCCCAGTGTGCTTAGAGGAATGTGGCTGCACCTCACTGACGAGGCCCATAGGAGGCCGAAACAATCGTCTGGGGTTGTCATGTTCCTTGTTCAGAGGAGAATTGCCTGGTATTTCGGGGCTGGACTGACCTTACTTGGCGGGATCAGACTGATATACTTCAGGAAAGTTTTCTTCTGTGAAAAGCACACTGGTCTAAAAGAGGCTGCTTCCGGGTGGTAAATCGCCATAGAACAAGCCACTGAGCTGTTGTTCGTTCCTGGTAGAGCGCTTCTCTCTTTGTATGCAAATTATTATGACCCTGGGGAAGTCTCCCTATGGGTGATGGGGGAAACCAGACGTGGACTCCTTGCCCAGTGTGCTTAGAGGAATGTGGCTGCACCTCACTGACGAGGCCCATAGGAGGCCGAAACGATCGTCTGGGGTTGTCATGTTCCTTGTTCAGAGGAGAATTGCCTGGTATTTCGGGGCTGGACTGACCTTACTTGGCGGGATCAGACTGATATACTTCAGGAAAGTTTTCTTCTGTGAAAAGCACACTGGTTTAAAAGAGGCTGCTTCCGGGTGGTAAATTGCCATAGAACAAGCCACTGAGCTGTTGTTCGTTCCTGGTAGAGCGCTTCTCTCTTTGTATGCAAATTATTATGACCCTGGGCAAGTCTCCCTATGGGTGATGGGGGAAACCAGACGTGGACTCCTTGCCCAGTGTGCTTAGAGGAATGTGGCTGCACCTCACTGACGAGGCCCATAGGAGGCCGAAACGATCGTCTGGGGTTGTCATGTTCCTTGTTCAGAGGAGAATTGCCTGGTATTTCGGGGCTGGACTGACCTTACTTGGCGGGATCAGACTGATATACTTCAGGAAAGTTTTCTTCTGTGAAAAGCACACTGGTCTAAAAGAGGCTGCTTCCGGGTGGTAAATCGCCATAGAACAAGCCACTGAGCTGTTGTTCATTCCTGGTAGAGCGCTTCTCTCTTTGTATGCAAATTATTATGACCCTGGGGAAGTCTCCCTATGGGTGATGGGGGAAACCAGACGTGGACTCCTTGCCCAGTGTGCTTAGAGGAATGTGGCTGCACCTCACTGACGAGGCCCATAGGAGGCCGAAACGATCGTCTGGGGTTGTCATGTTCCTTGTTCAGAGGAGAATTGCCTGGTATTTCGGGGCTGGACTAACCTTACTTGGCGGGATCAGACTGATATACTTCAGGAAAGTTTTCTTCTGTGAAAAGCACACTGGTCTAAAAGAGGCTGCTTCCGGGTGGTAAATCGCCATAGAACAAGCCACTGAGCTGTTGTTCGTTCCTGGTAGAGCGCTTCTCTCTTTGTATGCATACTTTCATTTTACTGAGTAGATTGTATATTTCCAATTGGGATGTGTAAAATCCTGTCTAATGATATATAATGTTTCAGCCAAGATTGGGCAATCTCACTGATTGCACTATATAGTGTTCATATTTTATGTCTTATTGTGTCAACACAGTATAACATCCCTGCTTTCTGACATGATACAGATGTTCTATAAAGGTCTTTTAATTCATATTGAACCTCAAATTTATCTGTAATACATGTAATAAGATCCATAACTTAATCGGATAGAACAATGCTTGTGGCTTTTTTCATTCAGTTGGTAAAAATTGGACACATAATAACTAAGAAGCACATTTGTGTATTCAGGCGTTCTCTTGAGGGAATTAATGGGTCAACATATCTGGCTATGCCGATATCTGATCAGTGATCACAATATACTCCATGTCATTTTGTATATCATATATAAATCTATATGATATATTGTCAGATGAATATTATAGTGTCATCACAATCATCGAACATAACAATAAAACCCATTGTCTCTGTACTCTAAAAATGTCGATTAACAGCGATTATTTTAAAAACGATATGGGAATTTATCCTAATGATACGTGGCACACACCACTATTCCTGAGTATATCCCTGTGAATTCTTTACCTTTATGTATTACTAACATGACGTCATCATGAACAATGTCCATTATTTACATCTACATAAACAACTTGATATTCAATAATAAAATATATCCTTATTGTGGAATTGCCACATGCATTCATTTATTCACACATCCTTTATATTCATTGACATACGTTTTTATTTTATTTATGTAACAAAGTACGCTTTGTTACTGATATAATATTGAGCGACTGAATGTGAACATAACTATTTGATGGTGTACATTTTTTATTTATCAGTTATTAATTATATGTCTTTTCACAACATTATGCAGATACTGTTACCAGGAACTGTACAGATCGTCAATTCACTATCTGGTTCATAATTGATTTATATCACACAATCTGAATTTATACATGCAACTAAGTATATATCCACTATTACTGAGATCTATGAGCGATATAATAAAAACATGTACATCCAATAGTTAGAGTTCTTGACATGTCAGCCGCATTGCTAACTCATAATACTGATGCCTATGTAGGCATTAAGGAGCGCAGATAATGTTTACCGGTCATACAGAATATAACAATTGCAATGAGCGATATATGTATCTAAGAGTACACACATTCTTTAGATCCGATTGACACTGTACAATTTTAGCTCATCAGAGCAACAAAGTACCCAGTTGTGGTCGTTAACAAATTCAGTGTGAAAATGCAAAAAATGTAAACATGATCATCCAATAGGGTAAGCCAGCAAGACGTCATTGACAATTGACACGCCTTCCTATGATGCCGATGTAAGCATCATGAATTACATAGATTTCTAATTGGCTGCCAAGTTAGATTGTCCCGCCCCAGCATGACACCTTTGTTGACATAGGTAGTAGTGGTTGATAGATGCCTTTCACTGGCTCTGTATTTTGAGTGACATTGAAAACTGCCAATAAAACAGCTTTTTTATGAAACGCGCGACAGGAGTCCTTAGGAGAAGCTTTGTCTCTCCGTTTGTTTTAACTTGCTTGCCATGTTACCAATATTATTCCTATTATTTAAGTGAATAAAATGATAATGATAATTTAATCTTAGCCCTCGGATTGTAAGGGCTTAGCCTATATTTATATTTTCTGCTGGCTGCTATAATCTAACACTATCGGCTAGATTTCGAGTTTTGCGGTATGAGTGAAAAAGCAGCGTTAAGGCTCTTTTTAATTACCGCTGGTATTATGAGTCTTGCAGGCTTAGCTGCACCACACACTTTTTTGGCCGTAACTACTGCAGCTTTCCAAAATTCCTGTTTCAATTGGACTTCCTTTGCGGCGATATTACGAGTATGCCTGGGAGGCCAAAAAGTGAGCGCTACAGCCAGTACCGTCAAGATCCATACCGTAAACTGAAAGTCAGTAGTTATGGGTTTTATGCTACAACGCTGTAACATAAAAGTTATAACTAAAGTGCTAAAAAGTAAACTAACACCCATAAACTACCCGCATCACAAACACTAAAATAAAATTATTAACCCCTAATCTGCTGCTCCGGACATCGCTGCCACTATAATAAACATATTAACCCCTAATCTGCCGCCCCGACCTCGCCGCCACCTACATTACACTTATTAACCCTTAATCTGCCGCCCCTAACATCGCCCCCACCTACCTACACTTATTAACCCCTAATCTGCTGCCCCAATATCGCCGCCACCTACATTACACTTATTAACCCCTAATCTGCCTCCCCTAACATTGCCGCTACCTACCTACACTTATTAACCCCTAATCTGCTGCCCGTAACATCGCCGCCACCTACCTACATTTATTAACCCCTAATCTTCCGCCCCAACATCTCCGCCACTATACTAAAGTTATTAACCCCTAAGTCTAACTCTAACACCCACTAACTTTAATGTAAATAAATAAAACCTACTATTAATAGCTAAATAATACCTATTTAAAACTAAATACTTACCTGTAACTAATAGTTACATTGTATCTATCTTAGGTTTTATTTTTATTTCACAGCTAAGTTTGTATTTTTTTTAACTAGGTAGACTAGTTAGTAAATAGTTATTAACTATTTACTAACTACCTAGCTAAAATAAATACAAATTTATCTGTAAAATAAAACCTAACCTGAGTTACACCAACACCTAACCTTACACTATAATTAAATAAATTACATTTATTAAATACAATTAACTAAATTACAAAAAACAACACTAAATTACACAAAATAAAAAAGAAATTATCAAATATTTAAAGGGACAGTCAACACCAGAATTTTTGTTTTTTAAAAAGATAGATAATCCCTTTATTACCCATTCTCCAGTTTTGCAAAACCAACACTGTTAGATACAAGTTAGTCACAGAAGTAAAAAGTGTATTAATATAAGCATCTTCTGACCGCCCCTAATCACATGACTTTTAGTTATTATCTATTGACTTGCATTTTAGCCAATTAGTGCAGTGTCTGCCACTAGCCACGGGCGTGATCACAATGCTATCTATATGGCCTACATGAGCTTGCTCTCCCCTGCTGTGAAAAGTAAATAAAATAGAGGCAGCCTTCAAGGGCTTAGAAATTATCATATGAGCCTTCCTAGGTTTGCTTTCAACTAGAATACCAAGAGAACAAAGCAAAAATGTTGATAAAAGTAAATTGGAAAGTTGTTTGAAATTACATGCCATATTTGAAAAATGAAAGTTGTTTTGGACTTGACTGTCCCTTTAAGATAATTACAACTAATCTAATAGAACTATCAAAATAAAAAGCCCCGCCAAAATAAAAAAAAAACAACCTGAGCCTAAACTAAACTGCCAATGTCCCTAAAAGGGCCTTTTGCGGGGCATTGCCCCAAAGAAATCATCTCTTTTACCTGTAAAATAAAATACAAACAACCCCTCAACAGTAAAACCCACCACCCACACAATCAAACCCCCCAAATAAAATCCTAACTAAAAAAAACCTAAGTTCCCAATTATCTTGAAAAGGGCATTTGTATGGACATTGCCCTTAAAAGGGCATTTAGCTCTTTTTCCGCCCAAACCCTAAGCTAAAAATAAAACCCACCCAATAAACCCTTAATAAAACCTAAAACTAACCCCCGAAGATCCACTTACAGCTTTTGAAGACCGGACATCCATCCTTAACGAAGCCGGGAGAAGTCTTCATCCAAGCGGCAAGAAGTCCTCAACGAAGCCAGGAGAAGTCTTCATCCAAGCGGCAAGAAGTGGTCCTCCAGACGGGCAGAAGTCTTCATCCAGACGACATCTTCTATCTTCATCCATCCAGCGTGGAGCGCCTCCATCTTCAAGACATCTGGCGCGGAGCATCCTCTTCTTTCCACGGCTCTTCTCGAATGAAGGTTCCTTTAAGTGACGTCATCCAAGATGGTGTCCCTTGAATTCCAATTGGCTTATAGAATTCTATCAGCCAATCAGAATTAAAGGTGAAAAAATCCTATTGGCTGATCCAATCAGCCTATAGGATTGAGCTTGCATTCTATTGGCTGATTGGAACAGCCAATAGAATGCGAGCTCAATCCTATTGGCTGATTGGATTGGATAGAATTCTATCAGCCAATCGGAATTCAAGGGACACCATCTTGGATGACGTCACTTAAAGGAACCTTCATTAGAGAAGAGCCGTGGAAAGAAGAGGATGCTCCACACCGGATGTCTTGAAGATGGAGCCACTCCGTGCTGGATGGATGAGGATATTAGATGCCGCCTGGATGAAGACTTCTGCCGGCTTGGATGAAGACTTCGACCCGCTTGGATTAAGACTTCTGCCAGCTTCACTGAGGACTTCTGCCGCTTCGTTGAGGATGGATGTCAGGTCTTCAAAAACTGTAAGTGGATCTTCGGGGGTTAGTGTTAGGTTTTTTTAAGGGTTTATTGGGTTGGTTTTATTTTTAGCTTAGGGTTTGGGCGGAAAAAGAGGCAGAAGGGGCAATGGGGATCTTAGTTTCAGGGTAATGGGGATCTTAGTTTTTTTAGTTAGGATTTTATTTGGGGGTTTTGGTTGTGTGGGTGGTGGGTTTTACTGTTGGGGGGTTGTTTGTATTTTATTTTACAGGTAAAAGAGCTGATTTCTTTGGGGCAATGCCCCGCAAAAGGCCCTTTTAAAGGCCATTGGCAGTTTAGTTTAGGCTAGGGTTTTTTTTATTTTGGGGGGGCTTTTTTATTTTGATAGGGCTATTAGATTAGGTGTAATTAGTTTAAATATTTGATCATTTGTTTTTTATTTTGTTTAATTTAGTGTTCGTTTTTGTAATTTAGTTAATTTTATTTAATAAATGTAATTGATTTAATTGTAGTGTAAGGTTAGGTGTTAGTGTAAGACAGGTTAGTTTTATTTTACAGGTAAGTTTGTATTTATTTTAGCTAGGAAGTTAGTAAATAGTTAATAACTATTTACTAACTAGTCTACCTAGTTAAAATAAATACAAACTTAACTGTGAAATAAAAATAAAACCTAAGATAGATACAATGTAACTATTAGTTATATTGTAGCTAGCTTAGGGTTTATTTTACAGGTAAGTATTTAGTCTTAAATAGGTATTATTTAGATATTAATAGTAGGTTTTATTTAGATTTATTTTAATTACATTAAAGTTAGTGGGTGTTAGGGCTAGGGTGTAGGGCTAGGGTGTAGGTAGGTGGCGGCGATGTTAGGGGCGGCAGATTAGGGGTTAATAAGTGTAATGTAGGTGGCGGCAACGTTGGGGGTGGCAGATTAGGGGTTAATAAGTGTAGGTAGGTGGCGGCGATGTTAGGGGTGGCAGATTAGGGGCTAATAAGTGTAATGTAGGTGTCGGCGGTGTCGGACGGCAGATTAGGGGTCAATAAGTATAATGTAGGTGTTGGCGGTGGCAGATTAGGGGTTAATAAGTGTAATGTAGGTGGCGGCGAAATTGGGGGCGGCAGATTAGGGGTTAATAAGTGTAGGTGGGTGGTGGGTGGCGGCGACATTGGGGGCGGCAGATTAGGGGTTAATAAGTATAATGTAGGTGGCAGCGACATTGGTGCAGAAGTTAGTGGGTGTTAGGGCTAGGGTGTAGGGCTAGGGTGTAGGTAGGTGGCGGCGATGTTAGGGGCGGCAGATTAGGGGTTAATAAGTGTAATGTAGGTGGCGGCAACGTTGGAGGTGGCAGATTAGGGGTTAATAAGTGTAGGTAGGTGGCGGCGATGTTAGGGGTGGCAGATTAGGGGCTAATAAGTGTAATGTAGGTGTCGGCGGTGTCGGACGGCAGATTAGGGGTCAATAAGTATAATGTAGGTGTTGGCGGTGGCAGATTAGGGGTTAATAAGTGTAATGTAGGTGGCGGCGAAATTGGGGGCGGCAGATTAGGGGTTAATAAGTGTAGGTGGGTGGTGGGTGGCGGCGACATTGGGGGCGGCAGATTAGGGGTTAATAAGTATAATGTAGGTGGCAGCGACATTGGTGCAGAAGATTAGGGGTTAATAAGTGTAATGTAGGTGTAGGCGATGTTGGAGGCGGCAGATTAGGGTGTTAGGTGTAAACATAAATTTAGTTTCCCCATAGGAATCAATGGGGCTGCGTTACGGAGCTTTACGCTCCTTTATTGCAGGTGTTAGGTGGAGCTTAGGGTTTATTTTACGGGTAAGTATTTAGTCTTAAATAGGAATTATTTAGGTAATAATAGTAATTTGTATTTATATTTATTTTAATTATATTAAAGTTAGGGGTGTTAGGGTTAGGGTTAGGTTTAGGGGTTAATCTATTTATTTAGTGTTAGTGATGTGGGAGGCCAGAGGTTTAGGGGTTAATAACTTTAGTATAGTGGCGGTGGCGACGTTGGGGGTGGCAGATTAGGGGTTAATAAGTGTAATGTAGGTATCGGGATGTCGGGGGCAGCCGATTAGGGGTGTTTAGACTCTGGGTTTATGTTAGGTTTAAACATAAATTTTCTTTCCCCATAGGAATCAATGGGGCTGTGTTACGGAGTTTTACGCTCAGTTATAGCAGGTGTTAGGCTTTTTTTCAGCCGGCTCTCCCCATTGATGTCTATGGGGAAATCGTGCACGAGCACGTAAAACCAGCTCAAAGCAGCGCTGGTATTGGACTGCGGTATGGAGCTCAATTTTGCTCAACGCTCACATATTGCCTGCTAACGCCGGGTTTATGAAAACCTGTAATAGCAGCGCTATAGGGAGGTGAGCGGTGAGAATAACCTGCAAGTTAGCACCGAGCAGCTCTTACCACAAAATTCGTAATCTAGCCGTATATTATTTGCCATACTTAGATGGGAATTCTACTACTTCACCTGGTTTAAGTGTTTTTTGCTGAGCTCAAGCCACTTGTATGAATGATAATTATTTTTTCTTTTGTTTGACCTAAAAAATTTTTAATAAAGATAATAGTGTGAATTATATGGAATATTATTTTATATCACTTACTTAAACATTTTTAAATTTAGCAGAATTACTATCCTAAACGCAGATCAGAACTACTTATACTTAATTGTATACTCAATCACAATTACTTAGTTAGTTGTTACTGGGCTCTGATCCTGCGGCAGGAAACGTTAACCTATATATACTATAATTAAATTAGCTTACATTTGTAATATTATTCAAGTTTCCTGTTCATTCATACCCTGCTTCCCCCCCATCCTGTACTGTATTCAGGGATTATAGGTCTGGGGCAAATGTGAACATATTGTCTCTTTAGAAACTTGTATTGGAGTTCTGGAGGAACGAATTGCAACACTGCATGAAATTCAGACACTTTAAAGGGAAATGAATAGGACTGAGCTGGCTGTTAATGGTTCTAGCAGTGGGAATGGGGAGGATTCAGATGAGGAGACTCCAGAATGTAGCTGGGTCACAGTTAGAGGGCGAAGTAAAGGTAAGCGAAAGAGACAAGCCAGTTCTGAGCTGGTACACCCCAACAGATTTGCCAGATTAAGTGAAGATTTTTCTCCGGGATCTGACGTCAGCAGCCCTGACGTGTGCGCCTGACGTGCGTGAGCAGTGAGTGTGGTGTGTAGGCCCACGAGCCTCCAGGAGTTCATCGCAGCGTAGCTTGCTAGTGCCAGCAGCCCGCCGGGTCAGCTTCTATACGGCAGGAGGAGTACCCAGTCGGGCGGAAGTTCACAGCGCTGGCACGATCCAAGCATCTCTGGCCGGCTCACCCCTGCACTTCAGTTCCGCGAGGGCGACACAGCTCGTGGCGGCCTGGTCCCACCTGAGTGAGGCCGCGGGAGTAAGGAGTGGAGAAGCGGCGAGGTAGTCGTTCAAAGCACGCTGCCGTGTGCTTGATCCGGTAACTCTAAATTGGCCCTGAATAAGTCCCCTGGCCAAGGACAGTTTGTTGCTGACTGCTAAACAGGATCCCTGTTTCTTAAACATAGTATTGGCCCTCCTCTAACTAGTGCCTGTCAGTATGTTGTAGCACAGGATTTGGGTCAAGAAAGTTATACAGCATTTTGGAGGACTTTCCCATACCAGTAAAAGTGCAATTTGGGGAGTACTTTTTTCCTTATCAGATTTAACATCCAATAATCTATGTCCCCCTGGAGTGTAAGTCTGGGTGTGTAAGAGGGTAGGTGAAGTTTGTGTGCATTCCCTTAAAAGAGCTGGCAAGAACAAGGAAAAGAAAAAGGAGAGAGGAAATAAGGGAAGGATAAAAATTTGCAATATAACAACTTTTACAATCTGGGAATAGATTAACTGTGTTATTACTAAGCCCTACCCCCAAAATCTACACATCCCAGTGAAGTCAGTCAGGATATTCAGGATTTTGCTGGACTGTGCTCTAATAGCAACCCAATAAAGCTCACATTCCTTCTCACACCTGGCATTTTGCAGTAGTAGAAGTGGGTATTTATGTCTCCCCCCCCACATGATATAAGAGGCTAATCTAGTCTGGGCCCTAGAGAAGGCGGGTGAAGGTATATGAACATTTCTGTATATATATATATAAATCATCCGCGTATCAAAGGCCCCTGACCTGGTTCAGGAAGTCAGGAAGCGGCATGAACTCATGGACTTAAGTCCCCCCTCAGGGTAAATGGCATCCCAGTGAAGCTAGCCTTGATCCTGCAGGAGTGCTTTTGGATAAAAGAAGAAAGGGGGAAGGAAGGATTTTGTATTGGACAAATGGTTGCGTAGAGCAATGTACTAGCTAATGTATCTAATTTCTTTTTTTTTTTTTGTTTGTTTTGTTTTTGCAGCAATGACCAAAATGTAATATCTGCTAGTTGGAATTGAATGATTTTTAAAGTTATGATGTTCTATATTATATCGGCCCAATTAATTGTAAAGCAATTTGTGTGAACTAAGGGTCGACAGTTATTCAGAGAATACTGCTACTGGTTAGATAAAGACAGATATATGTCACTCACTCTGGTGGGCATACCCAGAGCTAATTTTTTTTTGATGCTGAGGAGTTACTAAAATTGTGTCCCTCTGTCTACTAGTTCTTTAGTCGGGTGATTGTAATAACTTAGAATCCCCTGAGTTAAAGAGACTACCTAATTTTTTTTTTTTTTTTCTCTGGCTGACATCTAAAATGAATTGCTAATCTTCTACATAAACACTCTGGTTTAAACTATAGAATACTGAGGCGAGGGAGGAAGAAGGAAATAATAAGGGAGCAAGAAAATTAATTAAAAGTAGAATTTTTTTTCTGTCCAGTTTAGTCTACAGACTTTTTTTTCTCACATTTTATACACATTCTTATAAATGCACTAATTCCCACTTGAGGATCGTCCTTTTTTTTTTTTTTTTTGCACTTCACACTCACACTTCTTATTTTCACCCTTTTTTTCTTTTCTCTCACTCTTAAGTAAGACACAGCTTATACTTCACTTCACATACCATTTTTTTTTCTCTTCTCTCTCTCTTTTTCACCTCACCACATTCTTCACTTTTTTAGCACTTTTTCTGCATTTTATATGGAGAAATTCGTACATATAGCTAAAAATAAATCACCCATGATGCCACCAAGAAAAGACAAACACAAAGCTAAACCTCAGACCTCGTTATCCCAAGATAGTATAACAGAGGAACCTGCTACTTTCCAGACAAATCTAGATGTTCAACAATTGGTAGAACAGTTTTCACTATCAATGTTACCCCACCTAGAGTTGATCAGACAGGATGTAGCAGCACTATCAATGGAAGTAAGGCAGTTCAACAACAGGTTAGATGAAGCAGAGGCTAGAATCTCCGAAATTGAAGATAGATTGAACTCACGAGAGCAAGACTCTAAGCATTATGATTACACAATCAAAAAATTACAGGATAGACTGGACGATCTAGAAGATCGTTCCAGACACAATAATCTAAGAATAGTAGGTGTTCCTGAAACCCAAGAATTTGCTGACCTTAATAATTTTATGGATGAAATACTACCAAATCTATTAGAGATGCCTACTAGCTGAACTAAAATATTGATTGAAAGAATTCATAGAATAGGTCCCGAAAAAAAAAGACCAGACGGTACCGTACTAAATAGACCCATAATTGTGAAATTTTCGCATTTTCAAGATAAAGTTGCCATTATGAGTTATTATAGGAAAAAGAAAGCCACAGTTCTTGTAAATGACAAAAAAATCTTTCTTTTTCAAGATTATTCTACTGAGACCTCTAATCGCAGAAAGGAAATGGCTCCGTTTTGTTCTAAACTTATAGAAAAAGGTTTCATTGCTTTTCTTTTATATCCAGCTAAGATCAAAGTGCTGAAGTCTGGAGAATGGCACGTTTTGTCTAACAAATCGGAAGCTAATTCCTTTCTGGATAATATTTAGGAACAACTAGAGATAATCGAATAGGAATTAAATATAGTTGTTCGTAGATAAATCCTTTGATGTAAGTAATGGCAACATCGAAAAGTCATAATGAAAGGGTCTCAAAAAAGTTTTTTTTATTCCAAAAGAGGGTTCATCCCCCTTTTCCATTTTTTCTTTTTCCTTTTTTTTTTTTTTTTTCTCCCCTTTTCCTCCTCTCCCTGGCCTTCCTCACACTTTTTTCGAAAAGTCGCTGTTCAACTTGTTGTGTGTGGTCCATCGATAAAATATGAGTGAGACAGTGATTAATCTGGTTTCATGGAACGTTCGCGTAATAACAACACCTATTAAGCGAAAAGCCATTTTGAAACACTTAAAGGGGTGCAGGGTGCAAATTGCTTTTTTACAAGAAACATATGTGGTAGCTAATGAAGCTCTTAAACTTAAGTCAGACTGGGTCGGTGAAGTAGTGGCGACCTCGGGTATCAAAAGAAAGAGGGGAGTAGCAATATTGTTCCATAAAAATTTAGACTACAAAATAACACATAAATTTATTGACGAAGAAGGTAGACTGATTATAGTACAGGTAGTTATAGCCAATCATAAATATACGTTATGTAATATCTATGCTCCAAACACCAGTGATAAAGAATTCTGGAAGAACTTAACAAGGAGACTAACAAATTACTTAGATGAAGGTCTGATTATAGCAGGTGATTTAAATCTAATTACACAATATCCCCTGGATCGCTCACATAGAATGGATAGCATGACTCAAAAAAAAAAACAACAATAAAAATAAAAGCTATAAGGCCGAGACAAAGATTTTAAAAAAATTCAAAAAAACATTGAACTTGGTGGACATCTGGAGATTGCAAAATCCCGATGTAAAAGAATATACTTGTGAATCTAAAACACACAAAACTTTCTCACGTATTGATTATTTTTTAATAGATAAAAAATTAGCAGGCAGGATACCAAGGACAGAAATTTCTGCAATTATTTTGTCAGATCACGCCCCTGTTACAATACAATTGCAAACTGACCTGATAAAAAGATCTTATCTTTCGTTTAGCTTTCCAAAATATCTCACTAATAACTCTAAATTTAAAATTTGGCTAAATGAAAAATGGAAAGAATATATTTACATTAACCAAAACTCAGTTCAAAACCCTGAAACTATATGGCAAGCCTCTAAAGCGGTGTTGCGGGGAGAAATAAAGGCATACCTGTGCCATATTAAAAAAAAGAATAGTGAGCGCAACACACAACTTGCCAATCAATTAGTTAATGCATACAATGCCTACTTAAGGGATCTGTCAAGTGGAGGATGGAGTGCATACCAGCAAGCAAAGAGGGAAAGGGAAATTTTCTTACATCAGAATGCAGCCTTAGAAGTTGTAAAAACAAATGCTAAATATTATAGACATGGGGGGAAAATGGGCAAATGCCTTTCCAACTTGGTTAAAGTAGCTAAGGGTTCAAGATCTATCTTGGCCATAAAAAGTGATAAGAAAAGACTAACCCAACTTAATGATATCAGCGCGGAATTTTTAAAATATTATAAGCAAATTTTTTCATCCTCCGTAAGTAATGAGGATAATAAGACAAAGTTCTGGGAAGCATGTAATCTACCAAACCTCGGGAAAGAAGAGTTAACAGAATTAAATAGTCCAATTTCGCAAGAGGAAGTTGAGAAAACAATCAATAATTTAGCCTGGAATAAAGCTGCAGGGCCGGATGCGCTCCCAAACGAATATTATAAAATTTTACAAAATAACATTGTAGAATATTTGGTTGACCTATTTAATTACTTTTATATTAAAGGTGCAACTCCATCTAAAGAATTCACTAGGTCAACAATTATTTTAATTCCCAAAAAAGGTAAAGATCCCGAATCTCTGGATGCCTACCGCCCAATTTCATTGCTCAGTTCCGATTACAAAATATTAACAGCTATAATAGCAGCAAGACTCCAGAAGTCATTACCAAGGTTAATACATAGTGACTAAACTGGATTTATGAAGGGCAGGTCCTCATTCACCATCTTAAGGAAACTGCTCCTGACAGTAGACTACTATAATGCTCAGGTTAAGGATAATACATATCAGAGGGATGATAAGGCAGTGATCGCCATAGACGCCGAAAAAGCTTTCGACGCGATAGAGTGGCAGCACCTCTTTAACTCTTTAGCTCGTTTTGGCCTAATAGGTAATTTCCTTAAATTTATTTTTAAACTTTATGATAACCCATTTTCAGCTTTAGTGGTAAATGGCCTATTATCTGAGAGTTTCCAATTGAATAGAGGGACTAGACAAGGATGCCCGCTATCACCTCTGCTGTTTAATTTATGTATAGAACCATTAGCAACAGTGTTGAGGAATAACTTGTAAGGTATTAGAGTGGGCTCTAAAGAGTTCAGAATATCCCTCTATGCGGACGACTTATTGGTGTTCATCAGTAAAGCAGAGGAAAACATTCCAAAACTCATGAAAATTCTTGACAGTTTTAGTACGTTTTCTGGGTACAAGGTAAACTCACAAAAATCGGAAATACTATGGGTTCAAAAGTCAGGTAACTGCAAAAGTCAATGTCCATTTAAGGAAGTCGAGAGTTTGAGGTATTTAGGGATTAATGTTAATATTTCGCCAGAAAAATGGTATGAGGAAAATTTTGTAGGGCTTATTAACAAAGTGGAAAATGACCTATCAAGATGGTTAAACTTCCTGCTTACATTAGCAGGAAAAATAAACTTGATTAAAATGACTATTCTCCCCAAATTTCTATATATAATGCAGAATATGCCTCTGTTTATAAAATCTTGTGATCTGAAAAGAATGAATAAAGCCTTTAAGATCTTTTTGTGGGGGAAAGAAAAAGTTAAATTATCCTTAAATAAACTTATCCTTGAGAGAGACTCGGCGGGATTTGGTTTTCCCTGTCTTCAAAAATACAATTGGGCCTGTCTGGTTAAAATTATTCCAGACTGGCTAATGGACTTGGGACACTTTCAAATAAAGGAGTTAGAACAGGACTTTTTCTTGCCCTTTTCTCTTAAAGCGCTCATCCATTTAAACATATCTAAACTACCTATTGTGATGAAAAAAATGTGCACTTTTAAAAATCCTATTATCGCATGGCATAAGGTATGTAAATCTTTAAAAGCCGATCATAGCTATTCTAAATATCTACCCATCACAGGTAATCCTGTATTCACAGAAGGTATAAACAACAAGATCTTTAAAAATTGGCAGGTTAAGGGTCTGATTTACTTTGATCAATGTATCAACCGGGAGTTTGGAAACCTTTTTTCATTTGAAAACATCAAAACTAAATTCCAAATTGATAATAAAGATTTTTTTGGATACCTACAAGTCAGACACTTTTTGAACACTAAGAAAACTAGTTTTGATAATACAGGCTGGGAAGGCTTGCATACAGGGATCGCCCTCTTCCGTGCTGGTGTGCACTCCATCTCCTACTGGTATAAATTGTTATTGCAGAAAGAAGGAGAGAAGCATCTTACTGGCCTGGTACAAAGGTGGTCAATTGACATGCCAGGGATTGACACTGAAGCAATTAGTAAAAGTTTTTTGAGGGCCTGGCAGGCTACTCCGTTACTAGCTTGGAGAGAGGCACAATTAAAATTGATTAATCGCACATACGTAACGCCCCATGCATTAAATCTTTGGAATAAAAATCAATGTTATGCCTGCTGGAGATGTAATTTCCCAATGGCCAATTTGATCCATTGTATTTGGAGTTGCCCAAAGGTTGCATCCTTTTGGGCTAAAATTTCATTTTGGCTCTCAAAAATTCTTAGGTACCAGATCCACCTCAAAGTAGATGATATTATTTTGTTATATGAAAAGTCACTTCCAACACTCAATTTGAACATAACGTTCGTAAATTTCACAATTATGTGCTAGGAATACTATTTTTGCTTCCTGGAAATCAAAGAGCTCTCCCAGCTTTGTGCAATTTTTAAATAATATGCACCTGAAATTAACCATTGAACAATACGATACTTCGATCGACTCAGAACAGGAGATTAAAAAATTTCTTAATAAATGGATTAATTTCCTACAAAGTCTACCTACGGACATACAAAAACAATATATTTTTCCGTTCCGTAACTCAGTTCCTGTTCTAGAAGCTTGCCTTAGAGGCGAACTTTCTATTTGAGGATATGTACTGTATTAAGGTTGTGAGGAAGGCCCGGGAGGAGGAAGTTTTTCTCCCCCCCCCTTTTTTTTTTTTTTTTTTTTTTTTTTCTTTTTTCCTGTTTTTGTTTTCGGTTTTTGTTTCTGTCATTGTCGAAGTAGCTATGGCTCTGCCCTGGCAGATTAGGGCCTTAGCATCCAACCATGAGTCTGGTTATGCAACACAATACAATAGTCCTCTTTTTTTTTATTTTTTTAGATCAGATTTTCAAAGAAATAAAAAACTTAAGAAATTGGATAACAGAGGTTCTGTTACTATTGTACTTTAGTTTACTTTAGTTGAAACCAAATTTTCTAAACCACAGGGACTCTTGTATTCTTCTTTATGCAATATGCCAAAGATACTGTATTTTGTGTTTACAACCACAGCTGTAGGAGCGGTGGTTGCAAGTTTCTTTTTGCATACTCTTTTCTTATTTTTTTTGTTGTTGTATACCCTGTGTGGTATTTCCTGTGATTGTAACTATTTTTTTTTATCTTTCTGAAAAAATAATAAAAATGATGTTTAAAAAAAGAGCTGATTTCTTTGGGGCAATGCCCCGCAAAAGGCCCTTTTAAAGGCCATTGGCAGTTTAGTTTAGGCTAGGGTTTTTTTTATTTTGGGGGGGCTTTTTTATTTTGATAGGGCTATTAGATTAGGTGTAATTAGTTTAAATATTTGATCATTTGTTTTTTATTTTGTTTAATTTAGTGTTCGTTTTTGTAATTTAGTTAATTTTATTTAATAAATGTAATTGATTTAATTGTAGTGTAAGGTTAGGTGTTAGTGTAAGACAGGTTAGTTTTATTTTACAGGTAAGTTTGTATTTATTTTAGCTAGGAAGTTAGTAAATAGTTAATAACTATTTACTAACTAGTCTACCTAGTTAACCCCTTAACGACTGAGGACGTGCAGGGTACGTCCTCAAAAAAAAGGCAGTTAACGCCTGAGGACGTACCCTGCACATCCTCAGTGTGGAAAGCAGCTGGAAGTGATCCTGCTCGCTTCCAGATGCTTTCCGGTTATTGCAGTGATGCCTCGATATGGAGGCATCCTGCAATAACCTTTTTAAGCCATCCGGTGCAGAGAGAGCCACTCTGTGGCCCTCTCTGCACCGGAGATCGGTGGCTTACTGCGTTGGTGGGTGGGAGCCGGACCGGGAGGCGGGTGGCGGCCATCGATGGCCCTGGTTATGTGAAGGGGGGCGGGATCGTGGGCGGGGGTGGCTGGGGGCGCGCATGGGCGCGCGTGCACGGGAGGGTGGGGGTGGGCGCGTGCACGGGGAGGGAGCGGGTGGGAACCGCTACACTACAGAAATTGATGTAATAAAAAATGTTAAAAAAATATCTAAAATGTTAAAAAAAAACGATCAGCAAGGTGGTGGGGGTTTGTCTGTGTGTGTGTGGGGGGGAAAGCTACGCTACAGAAAAAACAAAAAACAAAAAAAAGCACTTTTTTATGGCAAACTGGGTACTGGCAGACAGCTGCCAGTACCCAAGATGGCCCCCAATAAGGCAGAGGGGAGGGTTAGAGAGCGGTTTTGGGGGGGATCAGGGAGGTTGGGGGCTAACCTCCCTGATCTTTCTGCCAGTACTTAAGATGGCGGGGACAATTGTGGGGTGGGGGAGGGAAGGGAGCTGTTTGGGAGGGATCAGGGGGTGGGATGTGTCAGATGGGAGGCTGATCTCTACACTAAAGCTAAAATTAACCCTGCAAGCACCCTACAAACTCCCTAATTAACCCCTTCACTGCTAGCTATAATACATGTGTGAGGCGCAGCAGGATTTAGCGGCCTTCTAATTACCAGAAAGCAACACCAAAGTCATATATGTCTGCTATTTCTGAACAAAGGGGATCCCAGACAAGCATTTACAACCATTTGTGCCATAATTGCACAAGCTGTTTGTAAATGATTTCAGTGAGAAACCTAAAATTGTGAAAAATTTAACGTTTTTTTTAATTTGATCGCATTTGGCGGTGAAATGGTGGCATGAAATATACCAAAATGTGCCTAGATCAATACTTGGGGTTGTCTACTACACTACACTAAAGCTAAAATTAACCCTACAAGCTCCCTAAAAGCTCCCTAATTAACCCCTTAACTGCTGGGCATAATACACTTGTGGTGCACAGTGGCATTTAGCGGCCTTCTAATTACCAAAAAGCAACGCCAAAGCCATATATGTCTGCTATTTCTGAACAAAGGGGATCCCAGAGAAGAATTTACAACCATTTATGCCATAATTGCACAAGTTGTTTGTAAATAATTTCAGTGAGAAACCGAAAGTTTGTGAAAAAATTTGTGAAAAAGTGAACGATTTTTTGTATTTGATCGCATTTGGCGGTGAAATGGTGGTATGAAATATACCAAAATTGGCCTAGATCAATACTTTGGGATGTCTACTAAAAAAAAATATATACATGTCATGGGATATTTAGGGATTCCTGAAAGATATTAGTGTTCTAATGTAACTAGCGCTAATTTTGGAAAAAAATGGTTTGGAAATAGCAAAGTGCTACTTGTATTTATGGCCCTATAACTTGGAAAAAAAAGCAAAGAACATGTAAACATTGGGTATTTCTAAACTCAGGACAAAATTTAGAAACTATTTAGCATGGGTGTTTTTTGGTGGTTTTAGATATGTAACAGATTTTGGGGGTCAAAGTTAGAAAAAGTGTGTGTTTTTTCCATTTTTCCTCATATTTTATCATTTTTTTATAGTAAATTATAAGATATGATGAAAATAATAGTATCTTTAGAAAGTCCATTTAATGGCGAGAAAAACGGTATATAATATGTGTGGGTACAGTAAATGAGTAAGAAGAAAATTACAGCTAAACACAAACACCACAAAAATGTAAAAATAGCCTTGGTCCCAAACGGACAGAAAATGGAAAAGTACTGTGGTCATTAAGGGGTTAAAATAAATACAAACTTAACTGTGAAATAAAAATAAAACCTAAGATAGATACAATGTAACTATTAGTTATATTGTAGCTAGCTTAGGGTTTATTTTACAGGTAAGTATTTAGTCTTAAATAGGTATTATTTAGATATTAATAGTAGGTTTTATTTAGATTTATTTTAATTACATTAAAGTTAGTGGGTGTTAGGGCTAGGGTGTAGGGCTAGGGTGTAGGTAGGTGGCAGCGATGTTAGGGGCGGCAGATTAGGGGTTAATAAGTGTAATGTAGGTGGCGGCAACGTTGGGGGTGGCAGATTAGGGGTTAATAAGTGTAGGTAGGTGGCGGCGATGTTAGGGGTGGCAGATTAGGGGCTAATAAGTGTAATGTAGGTGTCGGCGGTGTCGGACGGCAGATTAGGGGTCAATAAGTATAATGTAGGTGTTGGCGGTGGCAGATTAGGGGTTAATAAGTGTAATGTAGGTGGCGGCGAAATTGGGGACGGCAGATTAGGGGTTAATAAGTATAATGTAGGTGGCAGCGACATTGGTGCAGAAGATTAGGGGTTAATAAGTGTAATGTAGGTGTAGGCGATGTTGGAGGCGGCAGATTAGGGTGTTAGGTGTAAACATAAATTTAGTTTCCCCATAGGAATCAATGGGGCTGCGTTACGGAGCTTTACGCTCCTTTATTGCAGGTGTTAGGTGGAACTTAGGGTTTATTTTACGGGTAAGTATTTAGTCTTAAATAGGAATTATTTAGGTAATAATAGTAATTTGTATTTATATTTATTTTAATTATATTAAAGTTAGGGGTGTTAGGGTTAGGTTTAGGGGTTAATCTATTTATTTAGTGTTAGTGATGTGGGAGGCCAGAGGTTTAGGGGTTAATAACTTTAGTATAGTGGCGGTGGCGACGTTGGGGGTGGCAGATTAGGGGTTAATAAGTGTAATGTAGGTATCGGGATGTCGGGGGCAGCCGATTAGGGGTGTTTAGACTCTGGGTTTATGTTAGGTTTAAACATAAATTTTCTTTCCCCATAGGAATCAATGGGGCTGTGTTACGGAGTTTTACGCTCAGTTATAGCAGGTGTTAGGCTTTTTTTCAGCCGGCTCTCCCCATTGATGTCTATGGGGAAATCGTGCACGAGCACGTAAAACCAGCTCAAAGCAGCGCTGGTATTGGACTGCGGTATGGAGCTCAATTTTGCTCAACGCTCACATATTGCCTGCTAACGCCGGGTTTATGAAAACCTGTAATAGCAGCGCTATAGGGAGGTGAGCAGTGAGAATAACCTGCAAGTTAGCACCGAGCAGCTCTTACCACAAAATTCGTAATCTAGCCGTATATTATTTGCCATACTTAGATGGGAATTCTACTACTTCACCTGGTTTAAGTGTTTTTTGCTGAGCTCAAGCCACTTGTATGAATGATAATTATTTTTTCTTTTGTTTGACCTAAATTTTTTTTAATAAAGATAATAGTGTGAATTATATGGAATATTATTTTATATCACTTACTTAAACATTTTTAAATTTAGCAGAATTACTATCCTAAACGCAGATCAGAACTACTTATACTTAATTGTATACTCAATCACAATTACTTAGTTAGTTGTTACTGGGCTCTGATCCTGCGGCAGGAAACGTTAACCTATATATACTATAATTAAATTAGCTTACATTTGTAATATTATTCAAGTTTCCTGTTCATTCATACCCTGCTTCCCCCCCCATCCTGTACTGTATTCAGGGATTATAGGTCTGGGGCAAATGTGAACATATTGTCTCTTTAGAAACTTGTATTGGAGTTCTGGAGGAACGAATTGCAACACTGCATGAAATTCAGACACTTTAAAGGGAAATGAATAGGACTGAGCTGGCTGTTAATGGTTCTAGCAGTGGGAATGGGGAGGATTCAGATGAGGAGACTCCAGAATGTAGCTGGGTCACAGTTAGAGGGCGAAGTAAAGGTAAGCGAAAGAGACAAGCCAGTTCTGAGCTGGTACACCCCAACAGATTTGCCAGATTAAGTGAAGATGTTGGGGATATCAGTTAAGGGGTGACAGTGTCAGAGAGGGCTGTTTTGTCTAGTATAGTGAACAGTCCTTTTGTCGTGGAAGAGGATCATACTATGGTGGATAGTCCTTCAGACATGGTAGAAGGGCATACAAGTCGAGACTCTATTATTAGGAAGGTTGATAGGGTAATTTGTCATCCAGACTCTTTACATAGAACAGTTTGCTGTCTTCCAGGGGCTCGTGTTAGGCATATTGTTGAGCGTATTGATAGATTGTTAGAGAGTTGTGGGTCTGATCCTGCAATCATGGTACATATTGGTACTAATGAAGGAATCAACGGGAGATGGAGAGTCCTAACAAATGACTTCAGGGAGTTAGGTAGCACGCTTAAAGCAAGGACCTGTAGAGTAATATTTTTGCAGATATTACCAGTGCCGTGTGCTAACTCAGTAAGTCAGAAGGAGCTAAGGTCTGTTAATTCATGGTTAAAAACATGGTGTAAAAATGAGGGGTTTGACTTTTTAGAGCACTTGGCTGACTTTTCACTTGGGTACAATTTATACAGTAAGGATGGATTGCACCTGAATGACATGGGTGTAGGTGTGTTGGGGGAAAGGATGGTAGCACATTTAGAGAATCTTTTAAACTAGGCAAAGGGGGGGAGGGTCAGTTAGTAGCCTAGAACAGAGGGATCAGTCTATACTATCTCAAGGGATGATTTAAGAAATGTCACATTAGAAAGTATAGAGGAAAGCATACCAAGTAGCAGCAGAAAACACATGAAAATTAAATGTATGACAACAAATGCAAGCAGCATGACAGGTAAAATGGGGGAGCTGGAGCTCTTAGTTGCAGAAGAGGACTATGATGTTATCAGTATAACTGAAACTTGGTGGGATGATTCACATGACTGGGCAGTTAACTTAGAGGGGTATACTTTATTTAGGAGGGACAGGAATAAATGGAAAATTAGATTTAATACGGGAAAATGCAAGGTTCTACATTTTGGAAGTAAAAATAAGCAGGCAACATATTATTTAAATAGGACAAGACTTAGCTAAATAGAGGAGGAAAGGGATTTGGGAGTAGTAATAGATAACAAACTAAAGATGGGTGCACAATACAGGGCAGTGGCTACAAAGGCTAATAAGATACTAGCATGTATTAAAAGAGGCATTGATTCAAGGGAGGGAAGCATAATTCTGTCACTATATAAATCCCTGGTAAGACCTCACCTTGAATATGGAGTGCAGTTCTGGGGAACGATCGCAAAAAAAGATATTGCAGAACTTGAAAAAGTTCAGAGAAGGGCCACAAAGCTAATAAGGGGAATGGAGAATTTAGGCTATGAGGAGATTCTAGCCAAAATGGGTCTGTTTTCTTTAGAAAAAAGGCGCTTGAGAGGTAATATGATTACGTTATATAAATTATATTCAAGGCCCATATACAGAGATGGCAGAAGTTCTGTTTATTCCAAGAAAATTGATTGTGACAAGAGGTCACAAATTAAGGTTGGAGGAAAGAAGATTTAATCTCCTGCAACGGAAATGTTTTTTCACTGTAAGAGCAATAAAATGGTGGAACTCATTACCAAAGGAGGTAGTGAATGCCATTACCCTAGATACATTTAAACATTGTTTGGATACATTTCTGTCTAGAAACAAAATTCATAGATATGATTGCTAGTATTAAATGGGTCACCTTTTAGTAGAATTATTTAAGCTTAACTGGAGCTTTTTGTAAGTATTTTACATTTGTATAGGTTGAACTCGATGGACTTGGGTCTTTTTTCAACCTCATCTACTATGTTACTATGTGTCTATCTGAATCATGAAAGAAAAAAACTTTGGTTTCATGTCCCTTTAATCTGCAGCTATGTCTAAAATGATGCAATGGGGTAACTCATTTGGTATAGCAGAGCTGCCCAAATTCTCAAAATTGACCCTCAAAACTACATATATTTTTAAAATAGACAACCCAAGGTATTGATCTAGGCCCATTTTGGTATATTTCATGCCACCATTTGACCGCCAAATACCATCATAAAAAAATATTTGTTTCCCTCCTTCCTGACACCTACCACCTCCCTGTTTCCTCGCAAACAGCTCTCTTCCCTCCCCCCCACCGCTGGTCACCATCATCTTACACCTGACTGTCTGCAGTTTTTTTTTTCTGTAGTTTAGGGATCCCTCCTCATTCTCCACCTCCCTGATCCCTCAGAAATAGCTCTCCCCCTCATCCCCCCCCACACTGCACCACCATATTTCTTATTGGCAACCTGCCAATGTGCAGTCTGGGGGCTTGGATTTTTTTTCTGTAGTATAGGAATCCACCCTCACCCCCACCTCCCATTTTATGTGATTTCACTGTAGGTACCCACTTATCCTCCAGCTAACCTCTCTTTCCATAGTTTAGGGACCCATCACTCCATCTCCTCTTCCAAAAACATTTCTATAGTGTAAGGAACACTCTTCTTCCTCCCACATCCGGCGATGGACCGGCCAACTGCCTCCCTCCCTAATCTGACAATATCTGTGTCACTGTCTGTATCGGCGATCTGGCTTCACATAGTAAGGAGCGCTCCCTTACTGTATGAAGACAGATACCTTCTGCCCCCAGTTGCATTCTCCTCTGTTTGACAGTGGGAACCGCAGCACGTGCTTCACTACCGAAAATTTCAGAGAAAAACTTGCTCAAAATTTAGAGCTTTTGATTTTTTGATTTATCTATGAAACTATATATATTTTTAAAGTAGACAACCCAAGATATTGATCTAGGCCCATTTTGGTATATTTGATTCTATTATTTGACTGCCAGATACAATCATATAATTTTTTTTTAACTTTTTAGCAAACTATGGGTTTCTCACTGAAATTATTTGCACACAACTACTGCAATCATAAGACAAATGGTTATAAAAGCTTCTCTGGGATCCCCTTTGTTAAAAAATGGCAGGCAGACATGGCTTTGCCATTGCTATTTGGCCATTAGAATTCCATGAATTGCAATTGTGCAGAATGTTGTACGGTCCAGGTTGTAGATTATGCAGGGTGCACTACAGCCTCTTTCGGGAGAATGGGACTTTTTTGTTTACTATATATAGTTAAACATTTTATGTAGAACTAGGCAAAATGCCTGCCCAGAGGGCAGTCTATGTTTAGAAACTACAAACCCATAAGCTAAAGTTACAAAAAATAAAAAAGTAAAATTACAGAAAAAAATAAACAAAGCTATCCAAAATAAAAATAATAAACCTAAATTAATACCCCTATAAAAATAAAAAAATCCTCCAAAATAAAAACACCCCCTAATCTAATACTAAACTACCAATAGCCCTTAAAAGGGCCTTTTGTAGGGCATTCCCCTAAATTAAACAGCCAGAGGCGTAACTAGAAACCACAGGGCCCAGGTGCAAGAATCTAAGAAGGGCCCCCCCCCAAAAAAAGTGAATTTGATACATATCTTTTTTTTTGTTTGCATTTAACAAATGTAATCTAATTAAGAAAAAAATGTGAATCAGATTACATGTCTGCAAAAGGAGGTACCCTGTGCCCACAGTCTGTGAGATGGTCTGACCCCCTATTACTGTATATAGTGACACTGTTTAACCCACCAGTACTGTATATAGTGAGTTATTGATACAGTCTGTAATCTGCCGGTGAGAAGGCTGGCCTGACCCTACCCACCTCAGTACTTTATAAAGTGAGCACAGTAGTCTGTGACATGGTCCAGCCCCACGTACTGTATAGACTGACACTGTTTACAACCCCCCCCCCCACACGCTGTAGTAACAAGGTCTGTAATTTGCTTGTTCCACAAATATATACACACACACACATACATGCATAAATACACACACATTTACATACATACATACACACACACACACATACATGCATAAATACACACACAGTCACATACACACACACACACACACACACACACATACATGCATAAATACACACACAGTCACATACATACACATACATACACACACATACACATACATGCATAAATACACACACAGTCACATACATACACATACATACATGCATAAATACACACACAGTCATACACACACACATACATGCATAAATACACACACAGTCACATACATACACATACATACATGCATAAATACACACACAGTCACATACATACACACATTATCACACACACACACACACATAAACACCAATGGGTAAAACAGAAACACTAACCCCTGTAGTCAGACACTAGTGAAGCATCATGTCACACTCACATGATATCAGTGCAGGCAGTGGCAGGTCAACGTTTTTTATTGTAAAATTTTGCCCCTGTAAACAGCTCGTTTACTTAAAAAAAAAAACAAAAAAAAAAAAAACAATTACCCCTAACAGTAACACCCCCCACCACACCAACCCCCCCCCCCCAAATAACAAAAACAAACTAGCAATAGGTCAAAATATTTTACCTATTGGAGTGTATTAAATTGTTTACAAATATTTCCTTTAACTTTATATCAGCATTTGAAATAGCTAATTTTGCTTGTGGTATCCCCACCTTTGCTGAAAGTCTATGCTATGTAGCTGGTGTAACAAGTCATTGGAAACACGTTAAAGGAAAAACTATTTTATAGACTGTCCCTTTAAACAGGCTGTGCCCTGGCTCAGTGGTAGTGTAATGTATATTGGCATGCTAAACATATGGTATGTCTTGTAGTATTTTAGCATATTTTACAGTTTAGGGCAGACGTGCATTCGGATTAGTAAGAATTCAAAATAAATCACTAATTTTGATGTATTCTTTACATTCAATTGAAATGTTTAAATATCCAATAAATTAACTAAACAAATAAACAACACAGAAATATAGTTCAACAATTAAAACCATTACTCTAAAAGTGTGAAAAGGTGCAAAAAGGCTTCTACATGTGAAAAAGGCTTAAGATGTTGCTGCAAGCTTGTAGCAGTAGCACTATCTAGTACTTTAAGTTAATGTTTAAGTTGCTGTTTATATGTATCTCTGATGTCCTGCACTGAAGATGTTCCCTATAAGGATATAGGAGGTTAACATATTTCTATAAACAAACAAATAATGTCAATTTTCACCTGAAACAAACATCCGCAGAAACTTATCGTGGACAAAAATGTATTATTTTTTTTTGGTTGACAAATAATTCCTAATAAGCAAATATTTGTTTTGTATCTGCCCATGTCTAGTTTACAGAAATTCCATCCTTTGCTTGAAACATAATTATTAAACTACAGCGACTGGGGCTCATTTTTTGTGCTGCTTGGCTTGGTCAGACACTAAATAGTGGCCCCCCGCAGAGACTATAGACCAGATGACTTAAAGGTCTCTAGGATTCCAAGATTATTAATGAATGTGTGCCAGTACTTCTATTTCCCTGTTGTAATGGTCTAAAACCACTTTTACCTTGAAAACAGGGTGTCTCGCTATGGGGTGTATACTGCATTTTCATATGGGGAGGAGATACATACGTTAATAAAAAATTAAGAGAAAGAACAGGGGCATTAATATGGCACACTTAAAGGGATTGTCCTCTCATACATAAAGGGTAGGTGATTATGTAGTGTGATATAGTGTATTGATTAAAACTTAACGTTTATTAAGAAGTAGATAAAATATTATCAATATTGTGGACCATGCCACTTTTAAATAAAAACAGATTTTATCACTAATCTTAAACCAAAAAATAATGAATCAAAGTAATTGTATTACAAAAACAAAAAATAATAAATGCACTGTGAGCTCTCTGTTATAGGAGTAACCTCCTATCATACCAAAATTAACTTAGTATATATTGAACCAGGGTAGATACGTATAAATAGGCTATACTAATTGTTATAAACCACAGCAAGCTTAAAGGGAAGTGTAGGAAACGTTACTATTATCCAAATTAATTCTATTGCCTTAAGCGGTAGTCACACTATTCTCAGTTTCCACACTTTCCTTATAGTAAGCTAAGCTGTGTAATTACACCTAAGTAGGTGCCCTAAAAGAGGGCCAACGTTTAGCCAATATTTAAATAATTGAACCAGTACCCGGTAAACTATTTTTAAAACAAAACAATTATGACAGAGAGCGCAGTGCGAATGGCCTAATGCGCGTTTCGCATACGCTTTTTCAAAGGCTAACCCTATCACCACCTGGGGTTTCCTTTTAAAGATCCACTGACCAATCCTGGTCCACTAATTTCATTGACAGATGTGATAATCCACTAATTATTGTGTATGCATTGGCTTACTAATACACATCACATAAAAGTACCATTCTTTTATTCAAACTGTCAAGAACTATACATATAAAGTTTATGATGAATAACATCTTTTCCTTTGTTTCAATGGGTTTTTACATATATTGTCCCATATTGTGACCGGTTTATTATTTTTCCTATGTCTGGTTTGATGTTCATCATCAGGGAAAACAGATTAACCTACAGTATATTATATCCACATACTGCTGGTCCTCATCTGTAGTAATTTGTTACAGTAAGCCTAAGTTTGCAAGCCATAATGTAACGTCCGTGATTGTTTGTACAATTGAACAGAACGTTCCAAGAGCTCTAGATGTTATTAGCATTCATATATATATTGGGAATTTCCCAACTATAACCACAGAATCAATTACAAACTTTAATAGTAGTCTAAATTGAACACCTCATCCTATTTGTCTAGTTATGAGAGAAGGATTACATTTCATAATTTGCAACCACTCAAATTTTCATATATTACTTGTACGTTCTGCAGGTCTCACTATTATCCTGAGATCACTAGTATAATAAGTGGTATTTGTTTAGACCTTTTGTATAGAATAAAAATCATCTGTATTGAGAGATATTAATTGTAGTTGATATGTTCATTTCTCATTATTCATCATATTTATTTGTTTTTACTCCAAAAATGCACTGAAAGTTAATGTTTCATTGAGCCCCTTGGGACTCATACTTTGTAATCTAAAAATCCATTTAGTCTCTGCTTTGAGGAGTGCGTTTTCAATATTCCCCCCTCTTATTTATGTTACATATGTGTTCGCCCAAACGTCTTCTAAATTCACGTGTCGACATTCCCACATACTTCTTGTTGCAATTGCACTCAATACAGTAGATAATATTTTTGCTCCTACAGTTATAGAAGTCATTCATCATGATAGTGCCAGATGGGAAGATGTTCATCTGTTTTACATTTAGCATGTATGGACAGAATTTGCATGTCCCACATGCGTATGTTCCCATGAAATCCTTTCTTTTCTTGGCAGTCGTTTTAACAAAATGACTCTTCGTTATCTTATCCCTGATTGTAGGGGCTCGTCTCCAACTCATTGCAATTTTGTCTCCAATGCACTGGGATAAATCCTCATCTGTTTTTAAAATATGTACATGAGTGTTGAGGATGTCCCTTATTTCCTTATGTGCTGTATTGAAGGTACTGACAAATCATACTTTATTATCCATATTAGCTTTGGATTTAGGTTTTAGCAGATGTGATCTGTCCGTATGAAGGGCTCTTTGATATGCCTTTTTAAGGATACTGTTTGGATATCCCCTGGCTTTTAGCCTCTTTTTCATGTCCATCGCCTGATTTTTAAAATCACTGATGTCAGAGCAATTGCGCCGTAATCTGAGAAATTCCCCAAAATGAATGGCCTTCTTAGTTGCTGGATGATGAGCACTTTGGAAACTTAGTATTGAGTTTGTGGCAGTTTCCTTCCTATTGAGGTCTGATTTAATTCCACCAAACATATCTCTTGATATCTTCAAGTCGAGGAATGTAACGCTTTCGTGATTAATTTCATATGTTAGACATAGGTTCAGATGATTGGTATTCAGGATTCCAATAAATACTTTGAATAGAGATATGTCTCCTTTCCAAATCAGGAAGACATCGTCTATGTACCTGAGCCACAGGACAATGTTGTCCGCATATTTTTCCATGTCCATTCCAAAAACAAATTCTCGCTCCCACCACCCCAAGTATATGTTCGCGTAGGTGTACCCATCGCTGTTCCTCGAATTTGCAGGAAAAATTTGTCATTGAAGACAAAGAAATTATGACTGAGTACAAACTTGAGTAGTTTCACTAGGAATGTATTTTTGGGGGTATGTTCTGTTGTTTCCATTTGGAGAAAGTAGTTGACTGCATGGCAGCCCCAGTGATGTTCAATTGATGTATAGAGCGACTCAACATCACAGGTTGCTAAGAACATATCATCTTCTAATGTCATGTCCTCTATTTTACTGAGTACATCCATCGTGTCTCTTGTATATGAGGGAAGTGTTAGAACAATATTTCTTAGTCGCAGATCCAAATATCTAGATGCCTGTTCACAAAGACTACCAATTCCTGCCACAATTGGTCTGCCAGGGGGTGTCTGTTTGTTTTTTATGTATCTTTGGTAGTAAGTAGAAGGTAGCAATTTTAGGATTATCTACCTTCAAAAAAATTTCTTCTTTTTCATCTATTAGGCTATCTTTTTTGGCATCCATAATTAGGGTTTCATACATTTTCTGGTAGTCCCCACTGGGGTTACTCCATAGAAATTTGTAACACTTTGTGTCTCCTAGCTGTTTCATTGCTTCCGTAATGTACATAGTTATCGGCCAGATGACAATGTTACCTCCCTTATCAGATGGCTTGATGACCAAGTCATCCCATTTTTGAATATCATTTAGTGCCCACTTTTCTGCTCTGCTTAGATTACTCCAATCCTTTTCTCTCAGGTTCAAAATATCTCTGCAAACTACTTTTAAGAATATTTCTATCTGTGGATAAAAGGAAAGCTGTGGCATAAATGTAGACTTTTTGTGAGCTTCTTGTGCCAATCTGAGGTGTTAGATGTTGCCGTTTCATTGTCCTCAAGTAATGTCACAAGATCCATAATGGCCAATAAGGTTCTGGGATTTCTCTCATCCCAGGTGAAGACTCTTCCCTGTTCAAAATCCTTTATATCCCTGCTAAGCTTAGCACATTTTGTTTTAATAATTTCCTTCTCTTTTTCGTCTAGCTCACCTCTCAGGTTTTTATAAGAGATCTCAGAGATTACACTTAAATTAAAATTTTTTGAAAGTCTAGAAAACTTTAAAACTGCATATAAAAACCTGAGAGGTGAGCTAGACGAAAAAGAGAAGGAAATTATTAAAACAAAATGTGCTAAGCTTAGCAGGGATATAAAGGATTTTGAACAGGGAAGAGTCTTCACCTGGGATGAGAGAAATCCCAGACGAAAGAGAAACGTAGTTCCATCTAAAACAAATAGGGAGGATGTGTCTACATCAGAATATGAGTCTTCAGCAGGAGAAGGAGCGGAAGGCTTTTCAGGTAGAACCTTATTGGTACCCAGTGCAAACGACAGACAAACTCTTCTCTCAAAAACGAGAAAGAGGGCAAACCCAAAGAGAAAGAAAAAGAAGGGGGGGGAAGAACAGAACACAATCTGAGAAACAGAACAAGATGGGGGTACAGGAACAACGACAAAACCAGGGAGGATTGGTCGAGACGACCGAGATGGTGAATTCAGACACATTAGAAATAATTAACCTGTCGGACAGAACCCTATCCCCTCAACATCAAAATGTACTTGGTAGAGGACTATCCTTCTCCCCTTCTAACAATCCTGATTTCTTTGAAATAATTAAAGATATCAATCTCTTTGCCAGAAAACTCGCACTCAAAAAAATGTACACAAAGCACAATGACAGTGATGATGAAACACAAGCCATTATGGATCTTGTGACATTACTTGAGGACAATGAAACGGCAACATCTAACACCTCAGATTGGCACAAGAAGCTCACAAAAAAGTCTACATTTATGCCACATCTTTCCTTTTATCCACAGATAGAAATATTCTTAAAAGTAGTTTGCAGAGATATTTTGAACCTGAGAGAAAAGGATTGGAGTAATCTAAGCAGAGCAGAAAAGTGGGCACTAAATGATATTCAAAAATGGGATGACGTGGTCATCAAGCCATCTGATAAGGGAGGTAACATTGTCATCTGGCCGATAACTATGTACATTACGGAAGCAATGAAACAGCTAGGAGACACAAAGTGTTACAAATTTCTATGGAGTAACCCCAGTGGGGACTACCAGAAAATGTATGAAACCCTAATTATGGATGCCAAAAAAGATAGCCTAATAGATGAAAAAGAAGAACATTTTTTGAAGGTAGATAATCCTAAAATTGCTACCTTCTACTTACTACCAAGGATACATAAAAACAAACAGACACCCCCTGGCAGACCAATTGTGGCAGGAATTGGTAGTCTCTGTGAACAGGCATCTAGATATTTGGATCTGCGACTAAGAAATATTGTTCTAACACTTCCCTCATATACAAGAGACACGATGGATGTACTCAGTAAAATAGAGGACATGACATTAGAAGATGATATGTTCTTAGCAACCTGTGACGTTGAGTCGCTCTATACATCAATTGTACATCACTGGGGCTGCCATGCAGTCAACTACTTTCTCCAAATGGAAACAGAACATACCCCCAAAAATACATTCCTAGTGAAACTACTCAAGTTTGTACTCAGTCATAATTTCTTTGTCTTCAATGACAAATTTTTCCTGCAAATTCGAGGAACAGCGATGTGTACAGCGTGTGCCCTCACCTACGCGAACATATACTTGTTGGGGTGGTGGGAGTGAGAATTTGTTTTTGGAATGGACATGGAAAAATATGCGGACAACATTGTCCTGTGGCTCAGGTACATAGACAATGTCTTCCTGATTTGGAAAGGAGACATATCTCTATTCAAAGAATTTATTGGAATCCTGAATACCAATCATCTGAACCTACGTCAAGAGATATGTTTGGTGGAATTAAATCAGACCTCTATAGGAAGGAAACTGCCATGAACTCAATACTAAGTTTCCAAAGTGCTCATCATCCAGCAACTAAGAAGGCCATTCCTTTTGGGGAATTTCTCAGATTACGGTGCAATTGCTCTGACATCAGTGATTTTAAAAATCAGGCGATGGACATGAAAAAGAGGCTAAAAGCCAGGGGATATCCAAACAGTATCCTTAAAAAGGCATATCAAAGAGCCCTTCATACGGACAGATCACACCTGCTAAAACCTAAATCCAAAGCTAATATGGATAATAAAGTACGATTTGTCAGTACCTTCAATACAGCACATAAGGAAATAAGGGACATCCTCAACACTCATGTACATATTTTAAAAACAGATGAGGATTTATCCCAGTGCATTGGAGACAAAATTGCAATGAGTTGGAGACAAGCCCCTACAATCAGGGATAAGATAACGAAGAGTCATTTTGTTAAAACGACTCCCAAGAAAAGAAAGGATTTCATGGGAACATACGCATGTGGGACATGCAAATTCTGTCCATACATGCTAAATGTAAAACAGATGAACATCTTCCCATCTGGCACTATCATGATGAATGACTTCTATAACTGTAGGAGGAAAAATATTATCTACTGTATTGAGTGCAATTGCAACAAGAAGTATGTGGGAATGTCGACACGTGAATTTAGAAGACGTTTAGGCGAACACATATGTAACATAAATAAGAGGGGGGAATATTGAAAACGCACTCCTCAAAGCAGAGACTAAATTGATTTTTAGATTACAAAGTATGAGTCCCAAGGGGCTCAATGAAACATTAACTTTCAGTGCATTTTTGGAGTAAAAACAAATAAATATGATGAATAATGAGAAATGAACATATCAACTACAATTAATATCTCTCAATAACCTACACATGATTTTTATTCTATACAAAAGGTCTAAACAAATACCACTTATTATACTAGTGATCTCAGGATAATAGTGAGACCTGCAGAATGTACAAGTAATATATGAAAATTTGAGTGGTTGCAAATTATGAAATGTAATCCTTCTCTCATAACTAGACAGATAGGATGAGGTGTTCAATTTAGACTACTATTAAAGTTTGTAATTGATTCTGTGGTTATAGTTGGGAAATTCCCAATATATATATGAATGCTAATAACATCTAGAGCTCTTGGAACGTTCTGTTCAATTGTATAAACAATCACGGACGTTACATTATGGCTTGCAAACTTATGCTTACTGTAACACATTACTACAGATGAGGACCAGCAGTATGTGGATATAATATACTGTAGGTTAATCTGTTTTCCCTGATGATGAACATCAAACCAGACATAGGAAAAATAATAAACCGGTCACAATATGGGACAATATATGTAAAAACCCATTGAAACAAAGGAAAAGATGTTATTCATCATAAACTTTATATGTATAGTTCTTGACAGTCTGAATACAAGAATGGTACGTTTATGTGATGTGTATTAGTAAGCCAATGCATACACAATAATTAGTTGTGAATTAGCCCAAAATCTATATACATATGAAATTAATGAGCGAAGTAACACATAATGTAACAAATGAATAAATGCACATTTATAAATTGTGGCAAAGAGGATTGTATGTGCGGCCTCTATATTGATTTAACTGAATAAGGATTGCAGACATGTTTAAAGACTTGTCGATCTATTTCTATTACTGGCACACAGTGCCTGTTTTAAAACATCTCCCTCTTTTAAGACAGGCCGTTCGTAGTCAGCACCGGAACGTAGCGATGTGACAGGGGGCGTAGTCACGCCCACATCAGTTCCTCACTGAACACTATTGGACGACCGGTACACACCCTCTGCTTTAGCCAATCACGCATGACCTCATGCGATTGGATTATCACATCTGTCAATGAAATTAGTGGACCAGGATTGGTCAGTGGATCTTTAAAAGGAAACCCCGGGTGGTGATCGGGTTAGCCTTTGAAAAAGCGTATGCGAAACGTGCGTTAGGCCGTTCGCACTGCGCTCTCTGTCATAATTGTTTTGTTTTAAAAATAGTTTACCGGGTACTGGTTCAATTATTTAAATATTGGCTAAACGGTGGCCCTCTTTTAGGGCACCTACTTAGGTGTAATTACACAGCTTAGCTTACTATAAGGAAAGTGTGGAAACTGAGAATAGTGTGACTACCGCTTAAGGCAATAGAATTAATTTGGATAATAGTAACGTTTCCTACACTTCCCTTTAAGCTTGCTGTGGTTTATAACAATTAGTATAGCCTATTTATACGTATCTACCCTGGTTCAATATATACTAAGTTAATTTTGGTATGATAGGAGGTTACTCCTATAACAGAGAGCTCACAGTGCATTTATTATTTTTTGTTTTTGTAATACAATTACTTTGATTCATTATTTTTTGGTTTAAGATTAGTGATAAAATCTGTTTTTATTTAAAAGTGGCATGGTCCACAATATTGATAATATTTTATCTACTTCTTAATAAATGTTAAGTTTTAATCAATACACTATATCACACTACATAATCACCTACCCTTTATGCATGACAGGGCAATCCCTTTAAGTGTGCCATATTAATGCCCCTGTTCTTTCTCTTATTTTTTTATTACATTATATTTGGCATTAGGCACTACCCTATCCAATACATAGGCTTATTTGGACTTAGGTTTGTGATTGTCACCTCGAGTTCTTTCCCACCTTTCCCTTTAGGTTAAAAGGGTATCTCTGAGATACATACGTTACAAAAATGCACAATGAAATTCATATTTTAAAAATCTTACAAAACAAATAATTGAACCATTCACACAAAAATATGTCGGAAAAAATGGTATTGCTAAGGTGCTTTAAAAACTGTAACAAAATTCTTTACCAAAAATCGTAATTTATCAAAAACATAAAATTTGTTTGCAAATTACGCAGGAATAAATCTTATTAAATATGCACAGTGTGAATTGTAATTTATATACTCTGGATTCGCAAAAATCACTTCGAAATCCGTACTAATAAATACAAAATAACCCTAATAGAAGAACACATGAAAAATATAAGCAATTGTAAGATGCTATATGCAGGAATCAGCATAATGTGATTTTTATTGGCTGCAGGATTTAATTTTTAAAGTGCGCTCACTGCTAACTTCGCTCCACAAACAAAGTGTTCCTTTTCAATGAGCTCCAATACTTTCAATAAAAGACATCTCATCACTCGCAGGGACTGCCCCTTGTTTATGATAATTCCACCAGGGCAGCCCCTGCAAGAGTCATTTTGAAAAACCACATCTGATCTAGCGAAGTTTAGATTATTGGGCCCTTAGTGATTTCTTCATAGTGCTGTTAGTCTTTGATAACAAACGAATGACTGGGAGTGAGCGAGAGTCAATATCTTAAGCAATGGATCAAACATGTATGATAAACAGAACACTGAGAATTACAAGTGACGCAGATGAAAGACTATTGCACTATTTAATACAATCGATAACTATATTATTTAAACATTTACCTGGGTTGTATTTACTTGGAGCTAAAGCTTAATGTTTATCTATTTGTTTTTCATAATTGTTTTTAATAGAACAAAAACTATTTGCTCTTGAGAGATCTAAGATCCAATTCTTATAACAATGAGAACACATGCCGGTTTAATAGCCTGTGCCCACTTGTGCCTTTCATAGAGAAGATTCCTATCTGGAAATTATCCTCCTAACAAAAGATTCATAGGGCGCCATGTACTAAGCTTCGAAGTGACCGTTCGTCTGTATTTCCGCGTCAAAATTCGCTCACGATCTGCTTCTCATATGTATCAATCTGCGATCTGCTCGAAAAACCACTATTTTCATCAGCGATCGTAATTTTACTCAACTCATCGTTCCGAAGCTTTTTTCCACTTACTACATGTTCGATCGCACGTAAATTTGCTGTAATCGGAAATTATGAATGTTACAACTAATCCGCCCGCTCCAACTTTCACTGTAACTTCGCGTGATTTGCTTCGCGACCATTTAGGTAGCGAATACAATAGAAAACTATAGGGGGTATCAACCTGACGCCAGGTAGAAGTACTTAAGTGAAAGGACTAGACTACTATTGTAGCATTATTGGTTTTTGGATCAGTGAATGAAGATGGAGACACTTTTACACATGTTTCTTTTCCGATTAATTCAATTACGAGAAAGAAGGGCTATACAGGCACCGGTTAACAACTTGCAAAGAAGGAGAGGTAGAAGAATTAGAGTCCCTAGAGTTTTCCTTCCACGTATGGGTTTGGAAAGCATCTGATCGAGAGATTATCCAGAGATTCCGTTTGGACAGAGAAGCTATTATGCAACTTTACAATGAAATAGCAGAATACCTTGAACCAATGACAGCGCGTTCACAAGCCATACCCGGACTATTAAAACTGTTGGCAGCCTTACACTTTTTTGCCACCGGTTCATTCCAAGCTGTGTCTAGCGTTATAATTGGCATCAGCCAGTCTGCTTTTTCGAGGCACCTAACCAAAGTTATTGATGCTTTGATGGTCGTCTTTCCAAGGTACGTGTGCCTTCCATCGACTCCAGAAGAGTGGCAATCTGTGAAGTCTAATTTTTATAGAATGGCCGGAATGCCCAATGTACTTGGAGCCATCGATTGCACCCATGTTGCAGTCAAACCATCCAGAGAACGTGAGGAAGTTTTCAGGAACAGAAAACAGTACCATTCCCTCAATGTTCAGATGGTGTGTGACCATAACATGAAAATAATCAGTGTCCGTTCCAACTTCCCTGGATCTTGCCATGATTCGTATATCTTGCGTCAGTCTGGGTTATATCGGAAGTTTGAGGAGGGAGAGATGCCTGAAGGATGGCTGTTAGGTAATTATATTTTAGGGATGTTATGTTACAGTATTATTATAATTGTCAAACGTAGTTTATGTCATGCATTGTTATGATAGATTTAACTAAAAAACATAGTTAATTTTCATTGAAATTATCGTCTTTATCATCTTTGAAATGTTAATCCTTTTTAATTTTTTTCATAGGGGACGCTGGTTATTTCAGTAGAGAATGGTTATTCACACCCTATAACAATCCTCGAAGAAGATGTGAGGTGAAATTCAACGAAATTCAACAGCTTCAAAGTTATCAATAATCCGATTGTCTTCGACACACAATAGACACAAAATTTTACGGCTTGGTTTTTAGTACATTCATGTAACGAAGTGCCATCCGCATGGTGCGAATGCCGGCGGGTTATTTCGATACGGTCTGTGCGAAAAAATTGACGCCTTAGTACATGGCGCCCATACTGTGAAGCCCACACCTACTTTTAGTGAAGGTGCATCTATATCCTGTAGACACAGTGGTTTAGACAATACACATAAACAACTATAGCAAGTGGACTGCTGTCATAATTATATCTTATTGTTGTTGGTTCCGATAAATAAATATATAAATAAAAACATAAGATATAAAAATATATAAAAAAAAATAAAGGGAACATACACCAATTAGAGCAATGCTTTCAGGTACAGGGCATTGTCATTCATGTGCGCTTTTGTTTTTTGGCTGGTACATGCGTACAGAGGGTTTCTCAGGTCATGCGTAGTGTGCGCACCAGATAAAAAACAATAAAACATGTAAGGAAACCACAGCCTCTTGTACATAAGAACTTTGATCTATCCAGCTTAAGTTTGTCTTTTACAGACAAATAGCTTTATTTATGTATTTATTTGTATCCATATCTGAGGGATATATAACACAGTATACTGCTTGCTGTGTTTGTTTATGCTTAGTAAATTCCCATTAAAGGCAAGGCCGGATTGGCCTACCAGGATACCAGGAGATTTCCCGGTGGGCTGCAGCAGCTGGGGCTGCAAAACTACAAGTTAAAGAGATAGTAAACTTGTAATTTTGTATTTTTCCATCATACTGAACATTTAATTTCAATCTAATTAACCATAGACCTTTATTACATAAAATATATGCTTTTAATATCATTTACCTTAGAAATTTATAATCTAGCCAAGCCCTTCAAAAGTGAGTGATAATTCTCCAATAAATGCAATCTTATGCACATATCAGCTTTTCCAAAGATGGCCACCTACTCATGCGCACTTGTACCCATACATCTGCTATGTCACAGTAACACAAATAGTTCCAGATTGGGAATTTCTGTGTACGAGCAGGCTGCAGGAGGGCTTGTGCTTTTGGACTGTTACTTGCACTGATAGGCATTACCTTTTGCTTGTGTAGCTGTTCTGTTACACAAAACAGTGTTCCTGTACTGTGAGAATCGTTCTGACAAATTGATTTTTTATTTCTCAACATGTTTCTGCAGGAGAGCTTGATTGCTGCCTAGGAGACAGCTGAGCCCCGTTTTCAAATCAGGGCTCCGCTGTCTCAGGCTGAGGGGAGAGGATAGAAAGGAAAGTTGCTTCTCATGCTTGTCAGCAACTTTATCAGGGAAAGAACACAGGCAATCTCTACAGAAGTTTGTGAAAGATATATTGTCTGCCCAGTGGCTCCTCCTGACTCATGTTACTGTTTATTTTACAAGGGGCATGTGGAACAAAGTGCTGAGGAATGTGCAGAGAATGTCGGGATTCAGATAGAGCATGCAACTTTCTAATTTACTTCTATTATCAATTTTTCTTCGTTCTCTTGCTATCTTTATTTGAAAACAAGGCATCTAAGCTTCTTTCGTGGTTCAGACCTCTGAACAGCACTTTTTTTTATTGGTGGATGAATTTATCCACCAATCAGCAAGGACAACCCAGGTTGTTCACCAAAAATGGGCCGGCATCTAAACTTACTTTCTTGCATTTCAAATAAAGATACCAAGAGAATAAAGAAAATTTGATAATAGGAGTAAATTAGAAAGTTGCTTAAATTTCATGCTCTATCTGAATCACAAAAGAAAAACAAATTGGGTTCAGTGTCCCTTTAAGTTCCCAAAGTGAGTACACAAGCAGGCATTAATTTACATGTTGCATTGATTCTATAGGGAATTGGTAAACAGTCTTAGAAAGAGTTAACAAAGCATGACCTACAGGGCAATCTTCACTTTACAGCGCATTGTTAATCTGAAAGCTGAAGTGTCAGCCTGAACAGAAACGCTCCACTCCGTTCACACTGACACCGAACTGAGCTTTTCTGTTCAGGATGACACTTCAGCTTTTAGATCTACAGTGCACTGTAGCTTATGACACAAAGATTGCCCTGCAGGTCATGCTTTAACTCTTTCTAATACAGTTTACCGATTCCTATAGAATCAATGCAACGTAAATTTAAAGCCCATTATGACACAATCTTGTTAACCAAATGACAAGTGTACCACCCATATAAGCAATGTAGGAAATATGAATAACGCCCATTAGGTTAAGGGAATTCTGCAGCGTGATACGGCTCAAGGAAGTAAGCTGTCATTGGATAAAATAGAGAGAATGACTGACTACTGCTTTATAGAAGGGCGGATCAGACTCTGCCACATGGCACTATTTGAACAGAAAAACGGTATGCTTTTATACTACATATAAGATGTGAATTTTATTTTGGACACTGCAGGGATGTTGCTCTTTTAGTACAGTTTAAATAGGTATGGAATTTGGTACCTTGTTTTCTATACCTTTAATGGAGTGATTAATGGATGCAATTGGGTTAGAGGGTGCCTTTATAGCCACATTTTGGCACTTTATATATATATATATATATATATATATATATATATATATATATATATATATATATATATATATATATACTGACTAATATAATTCTGATATAAAATATTGGGGGAAGGAGTATTCCAGTAAATATTTTTTTGAGAAAAATGGGGTGTGCGCATTATACTGAGTCAATGTAAAATAGGGCTGGTCTCCAAAGTAAACAGATTGTGTAAAAACATCAAAAAATCCTCAATGTGATGGGAACTTCCGGGCGGCGATCATGATAGGTTGCAAGGCTGTCTGTTGCTCCAAATCTTATCACAGATCTGAACATAATCTCTTCTCAAATACTTCAAAAAGTATCACTTTTTTATAGAAAATCTTTTATATATATATATATATATATATATATATATATATATATATATATATATATACTGACTAATACAATTCTGATATAAAATATTGGGGGAAGGAGTATTCCAGTAAATATTTTTTTGAGAAAAATGGGGTGTGCACATTATACTGAGTCAATGTAAAATAGGGCTGGTCTCCAAAGTAAACAGATTGTGTAAAAACATCAAAAATCCTCAATGTGATGGGAACTTCAAGGCGGCGATCATGATAGGTTGCAAGGCTGTCTGCTGCTCCAAATCTTATCACAGATCTGAACATAATCTCTTCTCAAATACTTCAAAAAGTATCACTTTTTTATAGAAATTCTGTAACAGAGAAAGCTCTTTGAATGATACCCCTATTTCTGAATTTGGAGCCAGATTCAGCCTACCGGAGCATCTTAATGGTTGGGGCCCACTACATAACCCCCCGGCAGATTAATCACGTGTCTGTCATTACGGTGCAGTGATAACATGCAAGACACTGCTGGACCTTAAGAATTTGCTACTTGAAAAAATGTCATGCTCAATATGGATCCAGCTGCTTTCTTGATAATGGAGCTCAGTAAACATTTGGATACCTACCAAGTCGCTTTTGAGGAAGCCTTACAAAATGTGCTGCACAACCCCACAGCTACTAACCTTTTTGAGGATCCTCATGGAGATTGCAACCCAGCAGAGACAGAGGGTGATGCCGCTTTGGGGCCCTGGTGGATAATACCCACCCTCCCGAGTACTACACAAGTTTCAGAGGCTGTGAGCTGTGAACGGTCGGTATGTAACCCTCTAACTTCAATGGGGAGCTGGACACGCCACAAGCAGATGGCTGACAACATCATAACACGTATAGAAAAAAGAGAGTAGAGCACCGGGCGTTCACGGAGAATAAAATTAATGCTTTATTAAATAATTGTGTACAAACAAGGGACCTTAGTCCCCGGGGTAAAAATCTGACTAGTGAAGGTTAGAGATCGGCTAACATGTTTCGGCTCCCACGCCGTAATCTTAGCTAAGATCATGGCTAAGATTACGGCGTGGGAGCCGAAACATGTTAGCCGATCTCTAACCTTCACTAGTCAGATTTTTACCCCGGGGACTAAGGTCCCTTGTTTGTACACAATTATTTAATAAAGCATTAATTTTATTCTCCGTGAACGCCCGGTGCTCTACTCTCTTTTTTGTATATTGCAAAGACTTTGGCCACAGAGTGTGAGCACGGACATGAGGAGATAGGCACCCATTCTTTATGTGCCCGCGATTACACGCTGAGGAGTTTGCAGACCGGTCACTAGTGTGTGATGTTTGGTGGATAACCGAGAAGGACAAAGGAGCACGGATTGACAGTAAGAACCCCTTAAGACTGAATGCTGTGCATAACAACACTACCTGGAAGGAGGACAATCGATTATAAAGGGACGTGAGTAGAGCTGTGTAGCTCCTGAATTTGAATTTGCAACTGTGATTTGCCAATACTTGTCCTGAAGTGAAAGGGTATGCAATAGCAATGCTGGAATATATATATATATATATATATATATATATCTTTAGATGCCTCTTGATAATCCACCTGATGAGAACTAAATACTGTAGTAATCACCACTAGTTAAACCAAGAGAGTATATGCATACATATTGAAATTGGAGTGTTTGTACCACTATTTATTAATTAGCACAAGCAAATAGAATTGTACAATTTTACACTCCTCTCTCAAGTGTTAGCAACAAATCGGTCCTCTGTGACATTGTGGACAGTTACAAATCAATTTGTTCTTTCTTTTCCTAAACATCATAACACGATCTGAGAAATCAGCAGATGATCTTTATCGGGAGCTGCAATGGACGGTACGATCGGTAATCAATGAGGCACCCTTGGTAATTGCTCAGATTAACCTATTCATGTACGCCCTGACCTATTCCTATACTAATGATCACATTCCTGTTCATCTATGGATCCAGTCTCTGAAGGTATTTAAGGTTCTCTGGTACATCAGAAAAGGAATTGGATGAAAATGTTTTAACGCCATGGCTGATACCTTTTCAAGAGGGACATATAAGAGAGAGACTTGTGCATAGACTGGTACAAGGATACGGGACTTTATGATAGCAATCAGTTTGAACTTATATGTCTCACTCTTTTCTTCTCTTTATTTTATTATTATCATACATCACTTTGCCATGATGTGCTTTTACCATGCACATCATGATATCTTTTAACCAAACAATACAATCCTAATTATATATATATATACAATGCATATACTGTAACCAAAAGAATTTCGGTCTGCAAACCCTGAAGCGTCATAGTATGCTTAGTACTTCTGCTCCTTGGTGTTAGTTAACCCCAGCATTATCCTCTCAACACCCTTATATGTCACTATAATACTAACCTGATTGAGTACATTAATACAATTTAGGTATGTATAAGGATATAATTCTCACTGAATATAGTTTAGAATATCCTTATTTGACCTTTAGTCATTCAATACTGCAGTGCCAGATGGCTATTCTAAGATAATATAGATCTCTTCCTTACAGTATTTTTACACCTGGGTTTTACTATGTATACCACAATTTAATTTTGTTTTTTCTCTTTGGAAATGTAATACCTGAAATGTTAACTTTTATACCTATGCATGTTTTCGTCTAGCCATTATTGCTTATTTGTCATTAGAGTACAGTCTCAGATATGATAAATAACCTAGAGCACTATTTAATGAGTGACATAATTTATGCTCCTACCAGATATAACTTTGCAACCAACTACGTAAACTAAAGCCACATAAGTATTACATCCTATCACTAAGCTAGAATATCCTCGTGGGCAACATGATGGCTTTAAGGTGACACAGCAGCTGACACCCTAAGACACTGATCTATACCTACTCACTCTACTTACAGTGTGTCAACGCTCTTAATGCTCAGTGTCCCCCTGCCAACAGACTGAACTTCAATTATTATTGATATTTGGAAATCCCTTCCTTAAATAACTTGGGTTGCCGCCCAGCTGTCAGCGGCCGTGACAGCAGGGTGTGCAATTTTAGTTTGGGTCATTTAATTGGAACCTCACCTATTTTGCCCAAATTGGTCATGTCGAAATCACCTGCCCTTCCCTTTTTATTAACTTTGAAAATGATGCTCTGCTAAGAGACCCCTATATATACAAGAAGACAAGTTGTATGACAGTATATATATATATATATATAGGATTTTTACAAGAGTCCAATCAACCCTGTCCATGCTGATAGCAGCTGAGCATCCATTCCTCTATAAATTTACAACCCACACTTGGTTTGGTCCTTTACATGTTGATTCCTATTAATATAGGTGTTTAATTTTCATGATTTATAGTTATTGGTTATTTCCTATAGGCAAATGACAGATTGTATAAAAATAAAAGAGGTTCACCATCTGAGAACCAAGAGCAGTCCCCTCCTATTCTAGATTGCCCCCTTAACGTTGCATCCTGCGTAATGAAAAGGCCCAATAGTGGCCTTGTGTCATTAGCGAGGTATACAGTGTAGTAGGTGAATATTGTTTATACTATATGTATGTTGTTATAGAAACAAGAGTTGTTCTTTTATGTTTCTTCTGGATGTCCATTGCAAAATTTTGTTTTGTTTACTTATAGATGACAACTGTTTGTATGCCTACAATTGAATCTCAATTATATTAAAACATTTTTAAAAATCCTCATTGTTTTCTTGCAAAATAAGCCTTTAGAATTTCTCATTGTAGCCACTGCACTCAGAGAGGTTAGAGAGAAGACCTATTTTGAAAATAAGTTGCATTCTGCTTTTCCTGAGCATGAGCATAATAGCTATACTGTCTTTCTAGCAGTCACTGAATGGTAAACCAGCTCAAGTTACTCTAGAAGATTCATGACATTAATATCCCCTTGTATGGCTGTTACAGGAAGTAATGAACACTGCACAAATGAAAAATGAAAAGGAAAAAAAAAAAAACTGTTTGTTTATTATCCCTTTAAAGGGATCCATATGAGGTTCTCCTCATTTACCATTGAGAGGGAATACAAAAAGGTCACTGGTATAAAGCACATATGAATAGAAAAACGCAATTGACAAAACCCAGATGTTATAGCTTGTTCTATGGGAAGGTGCCTCTACGTTCTACCATGTATCCATCATTGCAAGTTTTAGTGTAGCTGTTGATATTTACTAGACCTAGTTTTTATTGTTAGATATTTTACCTTAATTATAGCAGATGATGTAGAATTCTGAGATGGATTGTTTTGCTATACACAGAGCATCTCTGTATCATAACTACTTTTTGTTCTTGTTTCTCTACAGCTTGGAGGATGTGGCATTCTGGGAGTTGGTATCTGGTTGGCAGTCACACAGGGTAACTTTGCCACACTGTCCTCTTCCTTCCCATCGCTATCTGCTGCCAATATACTTATAGCTACCGGAACAATTGTGATGATTGTGGGCTTTCTGGGCTGCATTGGAGCTATCAAGGAGAACAAGTACCTTCTACTGAGCGTGAGTATAAGGTCAACTATAAAAAAATATAGTAGATGAAAGCAATTGAACAACTGGGGTCAGATTGTGGGCCTGTTTTGTTTAAAGGGATATGAAACCCATTTCTTTCATGTAATGGCAAGAGTCCATGAGCTAGTGACGTATGGGATATACAATCTTACCAGGAGGGGCAAAGTTTCCCAAACCTCAAAATGCCTACAAATACACCCCTCACCACACCCACAATTCAGTTTTACATATTTTGCCTCCTATGGAGGTGGTGAAGTAAGTTGGTGCTAAGATTTCTACGTTGATATGCGCTTCTCAGCATTTTGAAGCCCGATTCCTCTCAGAGTACAGTACAGTGAATGTCGAAGGGATGTGAAGGGATTATCCCCTATCGAATGCAATGGTTTTCCTCACGGGAGATCTATTTCATTGGTTCTCTGTTATCGGTCGTAGAGATTCATCTCCTACCTCCCATATTCAGATCGACGATATACTCTCATATTCCATTACCTCTACTGATAACTGTTTCAGTACTGGTTTGGCTATCTGCTATATGTGGATGGGTGTCTTTTGGTAAGTATGTTTTTCATTACTTAAGACACTCTCAGCTATGGTCTGGCACTTTATGTATTATTATAAAGTTCTAAATATATGTATTGTACTTATATTTGCCATGAGTCAGGTTTATGTATATTTCCTTTTGCAAACTGTCAGTTTCATATTTGGTAAAAGCATATTTAGGAAAATATTTTTTTCTTACCTGGGGTATAGTCTTTTTTCAATTGACTGTTTTCTCAATACATTTTGCGGGCAAAATTAGGCTCACGAGGGCGCAAAATGCCGAAATTGGCGCAAGAATTTTTTGGCGCAAAGTTACGTCTGATGACGCAAATTCGTAATTTCCGGCGTCTTAGTTGACGCCGAGTTCCTTGCACAAGGTTGCGTCTTCAATAATGCAAGTGTGTCATTTCCGGATGTTGTTAGCGCCAAAAAAAATTCAGTTTGCGTTGTGCGTCATACTTGGCGCCAAATAATTTTTATTATTTTAAAAACCAATACTATATGCCTCTTGCCTTTTCTTCTATTCAGAGGGCTATGCTGTTTGCATGTTTTTCCCATTCCTGAAACTGCCATATAAGGAAATTGATAATTTTGCTTTATATGTTGTTTTTTTCTCTTACATTTGCAAGATGTCTCAATCTGATCCTGTCTCAGAAACCACTGTTTGAACCCTGCTGCCTGATAACAGCTCTGCCAAAGCTAAGTGCATTTGTTTTCAATTGGTGGAGATTATATCTCCAGCTGTGGTATGCAATAGTTGTTATGATAAACTTTTACATGCAGAGAATGTGTCCATCAGTAATAGTACTATGCCTGTTGTTCCTTCAACATCTAATGTACAACATATACCTGTGAATTTAAAAGATTTTATTGCTGATGCAATTCAAGAATCTTTTCAAAGGTTCTCTGTGCCCTACTCTCTGTAATCAGAGAACGGGGTATTGATGTGTTTCCTTATTTGGATGATATATTAGTACTAGCTAAATCTTTACATTCTGCATAATCTCACACAAATCATCTAGTGTTGTTTCTTCAAAGACATGGTTTGAGGATCAATTTACCAAAAAGTTTTTTGATTCCTCAGACAAGGGTCACCTTTTTAGGTTTCCAGATAGATTCAGTATCCATGACTCTGTCTCTAACAGACAAGAAATTGTTAAAATTGGTTTCAGCCTCTCGGAACCTTCATTCTCAATCATTCTCTTCAGTAGCTATGTGCATAGAAGTTTTAAGTCTCATGACTGCAGCATTGGGATTATACCAAGATATCACAATTAATATCCTTAAATCCCAATGTTCGACTCTCTCTGACTTGGTGGTTAGATCACCATCGTATAGTTCAAGGGGCCTCTTTTGCTCGTCCAACCTGGACTGTGATCACAACAGATGCAAGTCTGTCCAGAGATCTCTGACAGCACAAGGGGTTTGGAAATCTCAAGAGGCGTGATTACCAATCAATATTTTATAACTCTGTGCTATTTTCAGGGCTCTTCAGGTTTGGCCTCTGTTGAAGAGAGAACCGTTCATTTGTTTTCAGACAGACAATATCACAACTGTGGCATATGTCAATCATCAGGGTGGGACTCATAGTCCCCAAGCTATGAAAGAAGTATCTTGGATACTTGTTTGGGTGGAATCCAGCTCTTGTCTAATTTCTGCGGTTCATATCCCAGGTATAGACAATTGGGAAGTGGATTATCTCAGCCTTCAGACTTTACATCCGGTGGAGTGGTCGCTCCATCCAGATGTGTTTTCTCAGATTGTTCAGATGTGGGGGTCTTCCAGAAATGGATCTGATTGCTTCTCATCTAAACAAGAAACTACCCAGGTACCTTTCCAGGTCCTGGAATCCTCAGGCAGAAGCGGTGGATGCGTTAGCAGTTCCTTGGTGTTACCAACCTGCTTATCTCTCCCGCCTCTGGTTCTTCTTCCAAGAGTGATTTCCAAGATCATCATGGAACAATCATTTGTGTTGCTGGTAGCTCCAGCATGGCCTCACAGGTTCTGTTATGCTGATCTTGTCCAGATGTCCAGTTGCCAACCTTGGCCACTTCCATTAAGGCCAGACCTTTTGTCTCAAGGTCCGTTTTTCCATCAAGATCTCCAATCATTAAATTTGAAGGTATGGAAATTGAACACCTAGTGCTTAGTCATAGAGGTTTCTCTGACTCAGTAATTAATACTATGTTACAGGCTTGTAAATCTGTTTCTAGAAAGATTTATTATAGAGTTTGGAAGACTTATATTTCATGGTGTTCTTCTCATAAATTCTCCTGGCATTCTTTTAGAATTCCTAGAATTTTACAGTTTCTTTAGGATGGTTTGGATAAAGGTTTGTTTGCAAGTTCATTGAAGGGACAAATCTCTAGCAATCTTTCTGTGAAATAAAACAGAAAGAGCAAACATCCTGATATTCACTGTTTTGTACAGGCTTTGGTCCGTATTAAGCCTGTCATTAAATCAATCTCTCCCCCTTGGAGTCTTAATTTGGTTTTGAAGGCTTTGCAGGCTCCACCGTTTGAGCCTATGCATTATTTGGACATTAAACTACTTTCTTGGAAAGTATTGTTTCTTTTGGCCATCTCTTCTGCTAGAAGAGTTTCCGAATTATCTGCTCTTTCTTGTGAATCTCCTTTTCTGATTTTTCATCAGGATAAGGCAGTTTTGTGGACTTCATTTAAATTTCTACCTAAGGTTGTGAATTCTATCAACATTAATAGAGGAATTGTTGTCCCTTCTTTGTGTCCTAATCTGAAGAATTCTTTGAAGAGAACCTTACATTCTTTGGATGTGGTAAGACCTTTGAAGTATTATGTTGAAGCTACTAAAGATTTCAGGAAGACTTCTAGTCTATTTGTTATCTTTTCTGGTTCTAGGAAAGGTCAGAAGGCTTCTGCCATTTCCTTGGCACTGTGGTTAAAGCTTTTGATTCATCAGGCTTATTTGGAGTCGGGTCAGGACCGGCCTTAAAGAATTACAGCTCATTCTACTAGATCAGTCTCCACTTAGTGGGCTTTTAAGAATGAAGCTTCAGTTGATCAGATTTGCAAAGCAGCAACTTGGTTTTCTTTGCATACATTTACTAAATTCTACCGTTTTGATGTATTTGCTTCTTCGGAAGCAGTTTTTAGTAGAAAAGTTCTTAAGGCAGCTGTTTCAGATTGATTCCTCTGCTTATGTTTTAAGTTTTTTTCTTTTATGAGAAAAACATATTTTTTTGGTTGTGGATTTAATTTTCTCAGCGGAAAATGGCTGTTTTTATTTTATCCCTCCCTCTCTAGTGACTCTTGCGTGGAAGTTCCACATCTTGGGTATTGCTATCCCATACGTCACTAGCTCATGGACTCTTGTTAATTACATGAAAGAAAACATAATTTATGTAAGAACTTACCTGATAAATTCATTTATTTCATATTGGCAAGAGTCCATGAGGCCCACCCTTTTTATGGTGGTTATGATTTTTTGTATAAAGCACAATTATTCCAAATTTCTTTGTTGATGCTTTTTACTCCTTTCTTTATCACCTCACTACTTGGCTATTCATTAAACTGAATTGTGGGTGTGGTGAGGGGTGTATTTATAGGCATTTTGAGGTTTGGGAAACTTTGCCCCTCCTGGTAGGATTGTATATCCCATACGTCACTAGTTCATGGACTCTTGCCAATATGAAATAAATTAATTTATCAGTTAAGTTCTTACATAAATTATGTTTTGTTTTTTTTCATTCGTGATTCAAATAGAGCAGGCAATTTTAAACAATTTTGTAATTTACTCCTGTTATCAATTTTTATTCGTTCTCTTGGTATCTTTATTTGAAAAGACAGGAATGTAAAGCTTAGGAGCCGGACGATTTTAGGTTCAGCACCCTTTATAGCATTTGCTTTCAGCAAGCGCTACCCAAGTGCTGAATCAAAAATGGTCCTGCTCCTAAGCATTACATTCCTGCCTTTTTAAATAAAGATACCAAAAGAACAAAGACAAATTGATAATAAGAGTAAATTAGAAAGTTTCTTAAAATTGCCTGCTCTATCCGAATCGTAAAATAAAAAATTTGTGTTTAATATCCCTTTAACATATTCATCAATGATATTAGAAGTGGACTCTATAGGAAGATGTATGTTTTTGGAAGTGATACTAAAATGTGTTAGAGTTGATGTTCCAGGAGAGTCAGCTCAAATGAGTAATGTTACTGTATTTAAAAAACTGTAAAATTGGACAGATGAGTGGGACCTAATATTTATCACCACAAACTATAACATTATGTATTTAAAAGGCAGAATTCAGAAGTAATTATAGATTAAATGACACTAACAGAAACAAACTGTGGGACAGGAACTGAAAATACTTTTTCAAAGGATTTGAAATCTGGTAAAATAAAAGGTCATAGTGCATCAGGTAAGGTCAGAAGGATGCTGGGTTGTATAGGAAGATGTATTTACAAAACAGAGAAAATTATTGATCTTATCTCACTCTAAATGTAACTAGTTAGGCCTCATGCTGAATATTGAAGATACCTAGCCCACCTACACCTAGACACACTGTTTCTGTAGAAATATATAAATAAAATAGAGGTTGTTACAAAGGAGGGCTTCTAAAACAAAATCAATTATTTAATTAAGGTACTTAATGAGACATGAAACCCAAAATTTGTCTTTCATGATTCAGATAAAGAATCCAATTTTAAAAAGTTTCCAATTTATTTATTTTATCAAATTAGCTTCCTTCTAATATTATTTGTTGAAGAGATATCTAGATAGGTAGTGTGCATATGTCTGGAGCACTGCACAACAGGAAATAGTGCTGCTATCTAGTGCTCTTGCTAATGTATAATGCTGCAGACGCATGCACACTCCCGAGCTTAGCTTCCTGCTTTTTAATAGCACTCGTAATCTGTACTTCAGAGATTGAAATATATCACACTGCTGGCGATGTATCCCAATCAAAGTGCATGTTATTCCCCTAAAACACCCAGCTAACACCCTAATACCACCGTCACCTATGTCATGTCTTAACTACACTCCCCTGGAACACCCAGCAAACTCCCACAGATGCCTGCACCTATGCTATGTCTTCCCTATACACGCTCTGCAATGCCCAGCTAACTCCCACAGACCGTCTACACCTACGATATGTCTTCCCTATACTCGCTCTGGAATGCCCAGCTAACTCCCACAGACCGCCTACACCTATGTCATGTCTTCCCTATACTCCCTCTGTAACGCCCAGCTAACTCCCACAGACCCCCTACACCTATGTCATGTCTTCGCTATACTCCCTTTGTAACGCCCAGCTAACTCCCACAGAATGCCTACACCTACGTCATGTCTTCCCTATACTCTCTCTAGATGCCCAGCTAACTCCCACAGACCGCCTACACCTACGCTATGTCTTCCCTATACTCCCTCTGGAATGCCCAGCTAACTCCCACAGACCGCCTACACCTAAGCCATGTCTTCCCTATACTCTCTCTGGAATGCCCAGCTAACTCCCACAGCCCGCCTACACCTACGCTATGTCTTCCCTATACTCCCTCTGTAATGCCCAGCTAACTCCCACAGCCCGCCTAAACCTACGTCATGTCTTCCCTATAATCCCTCTGTAACGCCCAGCTAACTCCCACAGAACGTCTACACCTACGTCATGTCTTCCCTATACTCCCTCTGGAATGCCCAGCTAACTCCCACCAACCGCCTACACCTATGCTATGTCTTTCCTATACTCCCTCTGGAATGCCCAGCTAACTCCCACCAACCGCCTACACCTATGCTATGTCTTCCCTATACTCGCTCTATAATGCCCAGCTAACTCCCACAGACCGCCTACACCTACGTCATGTCTTCCCTATACTCCCTCTGGAATGCCCAGCTAACTCCCACAGACCGCCTACACCTATGTCATGTCTTCCCTATACTACCTCTGTAACGCCCAGCTAACTCCCACAGACTGCCTACACCTAAGCCATGTCTTCCCTATACTCTCTCTGGAATGCCCAGCTAACTCCCACAGCCCGCCTACACCTATGCTATGTCTTCCCTATACTCCCTTTGTAATGCCCAGCTAACTCCCACAGCCCGCCTAAACCTACGTTATGTCTTCCCTATACTCCCTCTGTAACGCCCAGCTAACTCCCACAGAACGTCTACACCTACGTCATGTCTTCCCTATACTCCCTCTGTAACGCCCAGCTAACTCCCACAGACTGCCTACAACTACGCTATGTCTTCCCTATACTCCCTCTGGAATGCCCAGCTAACTCCCACAGACCGCCTATGCCATGTCTTCCCTATACTCCCTCTGGGATGCCCAGCTAACTCCCACAGACTGCCTACACCTATGCTATGTCTTCCCTATGCTCGCTCTGTAACGCCCAGCTAACTCCCACAGACTGCCTACAACTACGCTATGTCTTCCCTATACTCCCTCTGGAATGCCCAGCTAACTCCCACAGACCGCCTACACCTATGTCACGTCTTCCATATACTCCCTCTGTAACGCCCAGCTAACTCCCACAGACCACCTACACCTATGTCATGTCTTCCCTATAGTGCCTCTGGAATGCCCAGCTAACTCCCACAGACCGCCTACACCTAAGCTATGTCTTCCCTATACTCCCTCTGGAATGCCCAGCTAACTTCCACAGAACCAAATGCAACAGAAAAGTACATAGACAAAGTCCCAGCACCAAGGGTAATTTCTTGAAAACACTTCCTTGATTAAATTCCCTGTGGTTCAGGATTACCCCTCAGCACTTGCCATTAGTTCAATCCCTTGTATTAAGGATGCATATACATCAAAACATTGATGAAAAACTAAAGTCACAATATTTCCGTATAAGCAATATTTGTACAAACTGGTAGGTCTTACCCGCTCAATCTGGAACGGGCTTTGTATTCTGGGTCCCACTAGTGTGTCGGTCCACAGGAGCCTTTCTTTAAATTTCAGTTTGTATATTTTCATAGATGAATGGGCTTTCGTTAGCCCGGCTCCCTCCTCGATCACTCAATAGTGCAATGGACTGCTACAGCTTCACCTCCTTCTTGGGTTAATCCAGTACTGCTTATACCTTTGTGCTTTCAGGGGTAACCCGCTCTCACCCAGGGTCTGACGATTTTGACGGTTTGTTTGTTGCTACCTGTGCTCACTCCAGGTTCCCCAATTGGCTTGATACAGGTGTGGTGATCAAACGATCAAAAATGAGGAGCACCAGGCAGGGTTCAATAAAATAAAACGTAACTTTTATTGAACTTTTCAGCTTAAATTAAAATCTTACAGACTAGAACAACATGTACATAGATAGCTCAGCATTCTCTTTTTAAAATACCCACAGCTATCTGATTGGGTAGTTAAAAATTAGCTGCTGACTATCTGATTGGATGTACACTCCTAGCTTAGGAATTCCTCTTCAGTACATTGTGCAGGTGTGATCATTTATCCTACAGGTACAACCTTGTCAGTGAAATATGTTATAAACTTGTTCCTATTGGGATCCACTATTTAGATGTACAACTAAAAGGTACAATAGAAGGGCAAATAGAAACTGAGGTATATGTAAAACCGATTGCTGGCAACACCTTGCTGCATGCAAAAAGCAACCATCCAAAGAGAGTGTTTAGCTCAGTAGCTAAAGGACAGTTCACCAGGCTAAGGAGAAACTGTAGCACAGACCATTCATTTGAGAAACATGCTCAGATTCTAACAAATAAATTGAAAGACAGAGGCTATTCTGACAGCCTAGTAACTAACACTAAAAATATTGTGTCGAAAACTAACAGAAGTGATCTACTAAGAGATCAAGTTAAAGAGAAAGATACCATCAAAGATGATAGAGTCACTTTTGTCACCCAGTACAGCAACCAGTATTACAAAATTTGTAAGATTATAGAAAAGAATCTACCCATGCTACAAGCAGATGACAAACTAGTAGCCGAAACGCGTAACCAAAGAGAATGCTGAGCTATCTATGTACATGTTGTTCTAGTCTGTAAGATTTTAATTTAAGCTGAAAAGTTCAATAAAAGTTACGTTTTATTTTATTGAACCCTGCCTGGTGCTCCTCATTTTTGATTGTTTGATCACCACACCTGTATCAAGCCAATTGGGGAACCTGGAGTGAGCACAGGTAGCAACAAACAAACCGTCAAAATCGTCAGACCCTGGGTGAGAGCGGGTTACCCCTGAAAGCACAAAGGTATAAGCAGTACTGGATTAACCCAAGAAGGAGGTGAAGCTGTAGCAGTCCATTGCACTATTGAGTGATCGAGGAGGGAGCCGGGCTAACGAAAGCCCATTCATCTATGAAAATATACAAACTGAAATTTAAAGAAAGGCTCCTGTGGACCGACACACTAGTGGGACCCAGAATACAAAGCCCGTTCCAGATTGAGCGGGTAAGACCTACCAGTTTGTACAAATATTGCTTATACGGAAATATTGTGACTTTAGTTTTTCATCAATGTTTTGATGTATATGCATCCTTAATACAAGGGATTGAACTAATGGCAAGTGCTGAGGGGTAATCCTGAACCACAGGGAATTTAATCAAGGAAGTGTTTTCAAGAAATTACCCTTGGTGCTGGGACTTTGTCTATGTACTTTTCTGTTGCATTTGGATTTGAGCGTGGCCCTACGCTAACAGTCGATATAGCACACTGGTAATTAATATTGTCTGACGTGGTGTTTAAGAACATGGAAGCAAGCAGCTTAAATATACAAGAAAAGGTTTTTTATTCACTTCAGTCCACTGAGCAGAGAGTGGGATGCCTAGAGGAATTGGACTTTGTTTTCACTACTGATTATTCAAAGTTTTCCCTACCTAGACTTTTTCAAGAATTGGAGTTTTCATTAACTAAGGAAAATAAATTAAAGTGGGATGTGTGGACTTTGGACAAATACTATAAATTGGGTATGGTCCCCAGAGGGTTAAGACTCAGCAAGTTCCCCACATTTAATACCGATGACACTGAATTTATCAAAGTTTGGAACAAAACGTTAACAGACTGTTCCCTTAAACTTATGTTGTTGTTAATTGAGTATAAGAGCAAACTGTTAAGATAAGTATCAAAACAGATAGATGCTATACAAGAGGCACTAAGTAATAGGAGTAATGAAACACAGTTTGAAAAGTTCGATTTAATCTTAAAAGATACTATTGCAGAAGCCAAGAGATTGTTAAAAGATATTAAGCATGAAAAGTACCTCAGAGATCAATCTGACTATGATCTAAATAAGGTGTATATCTGGCAGTAAAAGCAAAGATCGAATTATAGAAGAGGTGCAGGTAGGAGTCGAAACAGAGGTAGAGCTAATAACAATAGAGGCCCTAATAGAGACTTAGCACTCACACATAATTCCAAAAAAACAGTAACCTTTAGTGAGAGCGAATTAGACTCTGATTTCTCAGGTGAAGGACCCTCTTCAGGAGAGGAGGAGACAATCATTGTCACACCAACACACACCAAAGAAGTGAGAGCAGTAAGGCCCAAAGAAACCTCAGTTAACTCTAACTATACCGATCACAGTGAAACGAACAAAAATTATGTTGGCTCTCAAATAGGATCTAACACAAATAGTACTGTAAAAGGAATCCTCAAGGATACAGACAATGCTGAGGTCTCACATGTTTTTTCAAACCCCCCTATAAGACCAGAAGGGGGGGGGGGAAGAGGCAAAGGAAATTTCAGGCAGGACAGATACCCAACCAGGAGGGGCAGAGGTCAAATAAAGTACAATTAAACACTATTGTCAACCTGTCATCTTATAACTTGACAGACAGTGAGAAAAAATTGTTAGAACTAGGCCTAAACTTTGTCCCCTCTGAGAATTTCAATTTGTTTCACACTCTCTTAGATGTAAACAAATTAATCAGGAACTTTACACTCAGAAAGCATTTCTATGATGATACCTCCAGTGCAGCCATCTCTAACAATAAAGAAATGGCATATGGAAGTGATAAGCAGATCACATATTCGGTCACAGATACAGAGGCTTTAACATTTGGAGAAGCCTGTGATTTGGCTGTACTGGAGGATTTACAAGCAGAGAGTAACAACTATACAGAGGAAATAGTTCCTACAGTTCAAGGCCCAAAATTACGTAACCCTTCACAGTTTTACCCCATACAGAGCAGGGGGGTCCTGTTAGAAAAATTTCAACAGAGAGTGGAACAGGATCTGAATAGACTTGCATATACTGTAAACAATCATAGCACCAATCTGAATAAAGAAATGAGTGTTGCAATGAAAAAATTGAATGAAAATCATGATATAGTACTGAGGAATGCAGACAAGGGTGGTTCAATTGTTGTTCTTGATAGAACTCAGTTTATACATGAGGCAGTAAGACAATTACAAGACACTAAACAGTATGAGAAACTGACATATGATCCTACATATAGATATAAGAAAGAACTAATGCATTTAATAGATGATGGTTTTGAATTAGGTTACTTTGATCAGTACACTAAGGAATTTCTGTTAGTTGAACACCCAGCGATACCACATTTTAATCTATTACCAAAAATACACAAGGGTATAGAGAACATGACGGGTAGACCCATCATTAGTGGGATAGGTTCACTAAATGAACACCTATCTCAGTGGCTAGACGGTATTCTACAGCCTATAGTGTCTAGACTGAGCAGTTTCCTACGGGATACCAAACAACTGCTTAAAGAACTAGAAAAAATCAAATGGGATCCGAAACTTAGTTGGTTAACTGTTGATGTACAGGCATTGTACTCATCAATCCCCCACAACATGGGTCTAAAAGCAATAGACTTTTTTGTTAGCAGAACAGCTGGATATGACAAAGGTTTCTGTGAATATATTTCTGAAGTAACAAGATATCTTCTAACGCACAACTATTTTACTTTTGAGGGGGTCTTTTACCTTCAGAGATGTGGGACAGCTATGGGGGCCAAGTTTGCCCCCTCCTATGCCAACCTGTTTATGGGTTGGTGGGAGCTGTCCCACATCTATGAATGTCAGGACCCCCTTCGAGAAAGAATAGTGTATTATAGACGCTTTATAGATGATCTCATTTGTATATGGAAAGGCAATGCAGATAGTGCAGAGGAATTTGTGAAAATTTTAAACAACAACAATGTTGGCATTAAATTTACCTATGAATGGCAGAGAAATGAGATTCACTATTTAGATGTACAACTAAAAGGTACAATAGAAGGGCAGATAGAAACTGAGGTATATGTAAAACCGATTGCTGGCAACACCTTGCTGCATGCAAAAAGCAACCATCCAAAGAGAGTGTTTAGCTCAGTAGCTAAAGGACAGTTCACCAGGCTAAGCAGAAACTGTAGCACAGACCATTCATTTGAGAAACATGCTCAGATTCTAACAAATAAATTGAAAGACAGAGGCTATTCTGACAGCCTAGTAACTAACACTAAAAATATTGTGTCGAAAACTAACAGAAGTGATCTACTAAGAGATCAAGTTAAAGAGAAAGATACCATCAAAGATGATAGAGTCACTTTTGTCACCCAGTACAGCAACCAGTATTACAAAATTTGTAAGATTATAGAAAATAATCTACCCATGCTACAAGCAGATGACAAACTAGTTAATATAGTGAAACAAGGTTGAAGATATTCCTTCAAAAGAGGGAAATCTATAGGAAATAAAATAGCAACAACACGTTTGAAAACTAGAGAAACTCAAAAGAGCTCATGGCTCACATGCAAAGGTAAATATCACTGTAGTAATCAGACTTGTAAGGCTTGTGAATTTGTACAATCAGTAAATCAATTTAGATGTTCAGTAACTGGACAAATATTCAATCATGAAAGGTGCTTTAATTGTAGGGAAAGTAATGTGATCTATTTACTCACATGCACAATTTGTGACCTGCAATATGTTGGGCTCACAACAAGAGAGGCTCGTGAGAGAATAAGGGAGCATGTCACTAACATTACAAATGGCAAATTAACAAAACCACTGGTACAACATTTCAAGAGCAAGCACCATAGTGATCCCATTTCACTAAAGTGGACGATCATTGAAAAACCAAAAAGGGGTAGCTGGACTCAAGGAAATAGTCTAGCAATGAGAGAGGTATTCTGGATACATAAACTGAGGACCAGAATACCTCAAGGGTTAAACTCGGAATATGATTTAATAAATTTTTGGCAAAAATAATTGATAAATTATAACACAAATCTAAGGGGTGTGATGTTAGGAAGTGAACAACAATATTTAAAATTAAGGAATTTGTTCCTAAAAGTAACTAAATATAAATAAAAATAAGAATTTAACATATAATGAGGATAATATATATGATTAAGGGATGTTGAGAACCAAAAGGGAATGAAAACTCTTTTCACTCTTTTCACTATCACAAGAGGCAAATACAATTGTAGCATCTAAATTTACTTAAATGTATTTAAATGCATATATTGAGATGGAGGACAATAGATATCGGAAGTACAAACTTCGATCTATCTAACTACAATTTAAGGCCGTTTTATAGTTGAACTAAATAAACAGCAGTGATTTAACAAAAGGAACCAAACAACTTCTATACATAATATTCTGAGGAAATAAACAAAATTCATTGAACTAACGAGGTATAGGCAAAATTAAAATGATAAGTTGTACAGCATGATATTAATGCAAAAGTTATAACTGTACATGTATCCTAATTATATATTTAAGTACGTAAGAAACATGACAGTATGAGCGCATAGTAAATTGAAACTTATATGTAATATCAAGAGTAGCTGAAGTAATCTCTTGTTCAGTTCATGAGCCTTAAAAACTATTTAAAGGTATAATATAAAACGTTAGTATGGCCAGACAGGACATGATAGTATTCAAAAGCTCCACTGCATAATATTACACAGGGAGAGCGTCCATATGTTAGACACAATCTGCCAAGGGGAATTTAAATACTATTTAGGAGATGTTAGTTTTTGTTTCACAGCCCGATAGTCTCAAATAAATTGGATATATTGTTATTAAGGTGAAATAGAACAACAATGTAATACATAGTCAATTTAATATAGGTAAAAGGGGAGAGGATTTATATTTTGAACGAAGATAGTTAGAAGCAATTCAAATGACAAACGGAGAATTATGGTACATTTTTAAACAACGGTAAAATAGTGCCGCCAAAGTTGTCACTGATTAAATAAAATAATAAATATGTAACGATCCCAATAGGAACAAGTTTATAACATATTTCACTGACAAGGTTGTACCTGTAGGATAAATGATCACACCTGCACAATGTACTGAAGAGGAATTCCTAAGCTAGGAGTGTACATCCAATCAGATAGTCAGCAGATAATTTTTAACTACCCAATCAGATAGCTGTGGGTATTTTAAAAGTGTTCACTCTATGTTGTGTTCTCAAGCTATGATTACGGCAGTAGCCGAAACGCGTAAGCAAAGAGAATGCTGAGCTATCTATGTACATGTTGTTCTAGTCTGTAAGATTTGAATTTAAGCTGAAAAGTTAAATAAAAGTTACGTTTTATTTTATTGAACCCTGCCTGGTGCTCCTCATTTTTGATCGTTTGATCACCACGCCTGTAACTCCCACAGAACGCCTTCACCTATGCTATGTCTTCCCTATACTCCCTCTGTAAATGCCCAACTAACTCCCACAGACCCCCTACACCTACGTCATGTCTTCCCTATACTCCCTCTGGAATGCCCAGCTAACTCCCACAGACCATCTACACCTATGTCATGTCTTCCCTATACTCCCTCTGTAACGCCCAGACTACACCTACGTCATGTCTTCCCTATACTCCCTCTGGAATGCCCAGCTAACTCCCACAGACCGTCTACACCTACGTCATGTCTTCCCTATACTCCCTCTGTAACGCCCAGACTACACTTACGTCATGTCTTCCTTATACTCCCTCTGGAATGCCCAGCTAACTCCCACAGAATGCCTACACCTACATCATGTCTTCCCTATACTCCCTCTATAACGCCCAGTTAACGCCCACAGACCGCCTACACCTACGTCATGTCTTCCCTATACTCCCTCTGGAATGCCATCTAACTCCCACAGACCGTCTACACCTATGCTATGTCTTTGCTATACTCCCTCTGTAACGCCCAGCTAACTCCCACAGAATGACTACACCTACGTCATGTCTTCCCTATACTCCCTCTAGATGCCCAGCTAACTCCCACAGACTGCCTACACCTACGCTATGTCTTCCCTATACTCCCTCTGGAATGCCTAGCTAACTCCCACAGACCGCCTACACCTACGTCATGTCTTCCCTATACTCCCTCTGGAATGCCCAGCTAACTCCCTCAGACCGCCTACACCTATGTCATATCTTCCCTATTCTGCCTCTTTAACGCCCAGCTAACTCCCACAGACCGCCTACACCTACGCTATGTCTTCCCTATACTCCCTCTGTAACGCCCAGCTAACTCCCAGAGACCACCTACACCTACGTCATGTCCTCCCTGTTCTGCCTCTGTAATGCCCAGCTAACTCCCACAGACCGCCTACACCTACGCTATGTCTTCCCTATACTCCCTCTGTAACGCCCAGCTAACTCTCAGAGACCACCTACACCTACGTTATGTCCTCCCTGTTCTGCCTCTGTAATGCCCAGCTAACTCCCACAGACCGCCTACACCTACGCTATATCTTCCCTATACTCCCTCTGTAACGCCCAGCTAACTCCCACAGACCGCCTATACCTATGCTATGTCTTCCCTATACTCCCTCTGTAACGCCCACCTAACTCCCACAGACCGCCTACACCTACGCTATGTCTTCCCTATACTCCCTCTGGAATGCCCAGCTAACTCCCACAGAACGCCTACACCTACGTCATGTCTTCCCTATACTCCCTCTGGAATGCCCAGCTAACTCCCACAGACCGCCTACACCTATGCTATGTCTTCCCTATGCTCGCTCTGTAACGCCCAGCTAACTCCCACAGACTGCCTACAACTACGCTATGTCTTCCCTATACTCCCTCTGGAATGCCCAGCTAACTCCCACAGACCGCCTACACCTACGTCATGTCTTCCCTATACTCCATCTGGAATGCCCAGCTAACTCCCACAGAACGCCTACACCTACGTAATTTATTCCCTATACTCCCTCTGGAATGCCCAGCTAACTCCCACAGACCTCCTACACCTATGTCATGTCTTCCCTATACTCCCTCTGTAACGCCCAGCTAACTCCCACAGACTGCCTACACCTATGCCACGTCTTCCCTATACTCTGTCTGGAATGCCCAGCTAACTCCCACAGCCCGCCTACACCTACGCTATGTCTTCCCTATACTCCCTCTGTAATGCCCAGCTAACTCCCACAGCCCGCCGAAACCTACGTCATGTCTTCCCTATACTCCCTCTGTAACGCCCAGCTAACTCCCACAGAACATCTACATGTAAGTAATGTCTTCCCTATACTCCCTCTGGGATGCCCAGCTAACTCCCACCGACCGCCTACACCTATGCTATTTCTTTCCTATACTCCCTCTGTAATGCCCAGCTAACTCCCTCAGTGTGCCTACACCTATGCTATGTCTTCCCTATACTCGCTCTGTAACGCCCAGCTAACTCCCACAGACCGCCTACACCTATGCCATGTCTTCCCTATACTCGCTCTGGGATGCCTAGCTAACTCCCACAGACCGCCTACACCTATGCTATGTCTTCCCTATGCTCGCTCTGTAACGCCCAGCTAACTCCCACAGACTGCCTACAACTACGCTATGTCTTCCCTATACTCCCTCTGTAACGCCCAGCTAACTCCCAGAGACCACCTACACCTATGTCATGTCTTCCCTATACTCCCTCTGTAACGCCCAGCTAACTCCCACAGACTGCCTACACCAATGTCAAGTCTTCCCTATACTCCCTCTGTAACGCCCAGCTAACTCCCACAGACTGCCTACACCTATGTCATGTCTTCCTTATACTCCCTCTGTAACGCCCAGCTAACTCCCAGATACCACCTACACCTACGTCATGTCCTCCCTGTTCTGCCTCTGTAATGCCCAGCTAACTCCCACAGACCGCCTACACCTACGCTATGTCTTCCCTATACTCCCTCTGTAACGCCCAGCTAACTCCCAGATACCACCTACACCTACGTCATGTCCTCCCTGTTCTGCCTCTGTAATGCCCAGCTAACTCCCACAGACCGCCTACACCTACACTATATCTTCCCTATACTCTCTCTGGAATGCCCAGCTAACTCCCACAGTCCGCCTACACCTACGCTATGTCTTCCCTATACTCCCTCTGTAACGCCCAGCTAACTCCCACAGAACGTCTACACGTACGTCATGTCTTCCCTATACTCCCTCTGGGATGCCCAGCTAACTCCCACCGACCGCCTACACCTATGCTATGTCTTCCCTATACTCCCTCTGTAATGCCCAGCTAACTCCCTCAGTGCGCCTACACCTATGCTATGTCTTCCCTATACTCGCTCTGTAACGCCCAGCTAACTCCCACAGACCGCCTACACCTATGCCATGTCTTCCCTATACTTGCTCTGGGATGCCCAGCTAACTCCCACAGACCGCCTACACCTATGCTATGTCTTCCCTATGCTCGCACTGTAACGCCCAGCTAACTCCCACAGACTGCCTACAACTACGCTATGTCTTCCCTATACTCCCTCTGGAATGCCCAGCTAACTCCCACAGACCGCCTACACCAATGTCAAGTCTTCCCTATACTCCCTCTGTAACGCCCAGCTAACTCCCACAGACCGCCTACACCTACGCTATGTCTTCCCTATACTCCCTCTTTAATGCCCAGCTAACTCCCAGAGACCACCTACACCTACGTCATGTCCTCCCTGTTCTGCCTCTGTAATGCCCAGCTACTTCCCACAGCCCGCCTAAACCTACGTCATGTCTTCCCTATACTCCCTTTGTAACGCCCAGGTAACTCCCACAGAACGTCTACACCTACATCATGTCTTCCCTATACTCCCTCTGGGATGCCCAGCTAACTCCCACCGACCGCCTACACCTATGCTATGTCTTCCCTATACTCCCTCTGTAATGCCCAGCTAACTCCCACAGACTGCCTACAACTACGCTATGTCTTCCCTATACTCCCTCTGGAATGCCCAGTTAACTCCCACAGACCGCCTACACCAATGTCAAGTCTTCCCTATACTCCCTCTGTAACGCCCAGCTAACTCCCACAGACCGCCTACACCTACGCTATGTCTTCCCTATACTCCCTCTGTAACGCCCAGCTAACTCCCAGAGACCACCTACACCTACGTCATGTCCTCCCTGTTCTGCCTCTGTAATGCCCAGCTAACTCCCACAGACTGCCTACACCTACGCTATATCTTCCCTATACTCCCTCTGTAACGCCCAGCTAACTCCCACAGACCGCCTACACCTACGCTATGTCTTCCCTTTACTCCCTCTGGAATGCCCAGCTAACTCCCACAGAACGCCTACACCTACGTCATGTCTTCCCTATACTCCCTCTGGAATGCCCAGCTAACTCCCACAGACCGCCTATGTCATGTCTTCCCTATACTCCCTCTGTAACGCCCAGCTAACTCCCACAGACTGCCTACACCTATGCCATGTCTTACCTATATTCTCTCTGGAATGCCCAGCTAACTCCCGCAGCCCGCCTACACCCACGCTATGTCTTCCCTATACTCCCTCTGTAACGCCCAGGTAACTCCCACAGAACGTCTACACCTATGTCATGTCTTCCCTATACTCCCTCTGTAATGCCCAGCTAACTCCCTCAGACCGCCTACACCTATGCTATGTCTTCCCTATACTCCCTCTGGGATGCCCAGCTAACTCCCACCGACCGACTACACCTATGCTATGTCTTCCCTATACTCCCTCTGTAATGCCCAGCTAACTCCCTCAGACCGCCTACACCTATGCTATGTCTTCCCTATGCTCGCTCTGTAACGCCCAGCTAACTCCCACAGACTGCCTACAACTACGCTATGTCTTCCCTATACTCCCTCTGGAATGCCCAGCTAACTCCCACAGACCGCCCACACCTACGTCATGTCTTCCCTATACTCCCTCTGGAATGCCCAGCTAACTCCCACAGACTGCCTACACCTATGCCATGTCTTCCCTATACTCTCTCTGGAATGCCCAGCTAACTCCCACAGCCCGCCTACACCTACGCTATGTCTTCCCTATACTCCCTCTGTAATGCCCAGCTAACTCCCACAGCCCGCCTAAACCTACGTCATGTCTTCCCTAAACTCCCACTGTAGCACCCATCTAACTCCCACAGAACGTCTACACCTACGTCATGTCTTCCTTATACTCCCTCTGGGATGCCCAGCTAACTCCCACTGACCGCCTACACCTATGCTATGTCTTCCCTATACTCGCTCTGTAATGCCCAGCTAACTCCCACAGACCGCCTACACCTATGCCATGTCTTCCCTATACTCCCTCTGGGATGCCCAGCTAACTCCCACAGACCGCCTACACCTATGCTATGTCTTCCCTATGCTCGCTCTGTAGCTCCCAGCTAACTCCCACAGACTGCCTACAACTACGCTATGTCTTCCCTATACTCCCTCTTGAATGCCCAGCTAACTCCCACAGACCTCCTACACCTATGTCATGTCTTCCCTATACTCCCTCTGTAACGGCCACCTAACTCCCACAGACCGCCTACACCTAAGCTATATCTTCCCTATACTCCCTCTGGAATGGCCAGCTAACTCCCACAGAACGCCTTCACCTATGTCATGTCTTCCCTATACTCCCTCTGTAAAGCCCAGCTAACTCCCACAGACCGCCTACACCTATGTCATGTCTTCCCTATACTCCCTCTGTAACGCCCAGCTAACTCCCACAGACCGCCTACACCTATGTCATGTCTTCCCTATACTCCCTCTGTAACGCCCAGCTAACTCCCACAGATCACCTACAATTATGCTATGTCTTCCCTATTCTGCATCTGTAACGCCCAGCTAACTCCCACAGACCGCCTACACCTATGCTATGTCTTCCCTATACTCCCTCTGTAACGCCCAGCTAACTCCCACAGACCGCCTACACCTACGTCATGTCTTCCCTATACTCCCTCTGGAATGCCCAGCTAACTCCCACAGACCGCCTACATCTACGTCATGTCTTCCCTATACTCCCTCTGGAATGCCCAGCTAACTCCCACAGAACGCCTACACCTACGTCATGTCTTCCCTATACTCCCTCTGTAACACCCAGCTAACTCCCACCGACCGCCTACACCTACGTCATGTCTTCCCTATACTCCCTCTGTAACGCCCAGCTAACTCCCACCGACCGCCTACACCTACGTCATGTCTTCCCTATACTCCCTCTGGAATGCCCAGCTAACTCCCACAGACCGCCTACACCTATGTCATGTCTTCCCTATACTCTCTCTGGAATGCCCAGCTAACTCCCACAGCCCGCCTACACCTATGCTATGTCTTCCCTATGCTCGCTCTGTAACGCCCAGCTAACTTCCACAGACTCCTATAACTATGCTATGTCTTCCCCATACTCCCTCTGGAATGCCCAGCTAACTCCCACAGACCGCCTACACTTATGTCACGTCTTCCCTATACTCCCTCTGTAACGCCCAGCTAACTCCCACAGACCGTCTAAACCTACGCTATGTCTTCCCTATACTCCCTCTGGAATGGCCAGCTAACTCCCACAGAACACCTTCACCTATGCTATGTCTTCCCTATACTCCCTCTGTAATGCCCAGCTAACTCCCACAGACCGCCTACTTCTATGTCATGTCTTCCCTATACTCCCTCTGTAACGCCCAGCTAACTCCCACAGACCGCCTAAACCTACGCTATGTCTTCCCTATAGTGCCTCTGGAATGCCCAGCTAACTCCCACAGACCGCCTACACCTAAGCTATATCTTCCCTATACTCCCTCTGGAATGGCCAGCTAACTCCCACAGAACACCTTCACCTATGCTATTTCTTCCCTATACTCCCTCTGTAACGCCCAGCTAACTCCCACAGACCGCCTACACCTACGCTATTTCTTCCCTATACTCCATCTGTAACGCCCAGCTAACTCCCACAGACCGCCTAAACCTACGCTATGTCTTCCCTATAGTGCCTCTGGAATGCCCAGCTAACTCCCACAGACCGCCTACACCTAAGCTATATCTTCCCTATACTCCCTCTGTAACGCCCAGCTAACTCCCACAGACCACCTACACCTATGTAATGTCTTCCCTATACTCCCTCTGTAACGCCCAGCTAACTCCCACAGACCGCCTACACCTACGCTATTTCTTCCCTATACTCCATCTGTAACGCCCAGCTAACTCCCACAGACCGCCTAAACCTACGCTATGTCTTCCCTATAGTGCCTCTGGAATGCCCAGCTAACTCCCACAGACCGCCTACACCTAAGCTATATCTTCCCTATACTCCCTCTGTAACGCCCAGCTAACTCCCACAGACCACCTACACCTATGTAATGTCTTCCCTATACTCCCTCTGTAACGCCCAGCTAACTCCCACAGACCGCCTACACCTACGCTATTTCTTCCCTATACTCCCTCTGGAATGGCCAGCTAACTCCCACAGAACGCCTTCACCTATGTCATGTCTTCCCTATACTCCCTCTGTAAAGCCCAGCTAACTCCCACAGACCGCCTACACCTATGTCATCTCTTCCCTATACTCCCTCTGTAACGCCCAGCTAACTCCCACAGACCGCCTACACCTATGTCATGTCTTCCCTATACTCCCTCTGTAACGCCCAGCTAACTCCCACAGATCACCTACAATTATGCTATGTCTTCCCTATTCTGCATCTGTAACGCCCAGCTAACTCCCACAGACCGCCTACACCTATGCTATGTCTTCCCTATACTCCCTCTGTAACGCCCAGCTATCTCCCACAGACCGCCTACACCTACGTCATGTCTTCCCTATACTCCCTCTGGAATGCCCAGCTAACTCCCACAGACCGCCTACATCTACGTCATGTCTTCCCTATACTCCCTCTGGAATGCCCAGCTAACTCCCACAGAACGCCTACACCTACGTCATGTCTTCCCTATACTCCCTCTGTAACACCCAGCTAACTCCCACAGACCGCCTACACCTATGCTATGTCTTCCCTATACTCCCTCTGTAACGCCCAGCTTACTCCCTCAGACCGCCTACACCTACGTCATGTCTTCCCTATACTCCCTCTGGAATGCCCAGCTAACTCCCACAGACCGCCTACACCTATGTCATGTCTTCCCTATACTCTCTCTGGAATGCCCAGCTAACTCCCACAGCCCGCCTACACCTATGCTATGTCTTCCCTATGCTCGCTCTGTAACGCCCAGCTAACTCCCACAGACTCCTATAACTATGCTATGTCTTCCCCATACTCCCTCTGGAATGCCCAGCTAACTCCCACAGACCGCCTACACTTATGTCACGTCTTCCCTATACTCCCTCTGTAACGCCCAGCTAACTCCCACAGACCGTCTAAACCTACGCTATGTCTTCCCTATACTCCCTCTGGAATGGCCAGCTAACTCCCACAGAACACCTTCACCTATGCTATGTCTTCCCTATACTCCCTCTGTAATGCCCAGCTAACTCCCGCAGACCGCCTACATCTATGTCATGTCTTCCCTATACTCCCTCTGTAACGCCCAGCTAACTCCCACAGACCGCCTACACCTACGCTATTTCTTCCCTATACTCCCTCTGTAACGCCCAGCTAACTCCCACAGACCGCCTAAACCTACGCTATGTCTTCCCTATAGTGCCTCTGGAATGCCCAGCTAACTCCCACAGACCGCCTACACCTAAGCTATATCTTCCCTATACTCCCTCTGTAACGCCCAGCTAACTCCCACAGACCACCTACACCTATGTAATGTCTTCCCTATACTCCCTCTGTAACGCCCAGCTAACTCCCACAGACCGCCTACACCTACGCTATTTCTTCCCTATACTCCCTCTGTAACGCCCAGCTAACTCCCACAGACCACCTACACCTACGTAATGTCTTCCCTATTCTGCCTCTGTAATGCCCAGCTAACTCCCACAGACCGCCTACACCTACGTCATGTCTTCCCTATACTCCCTCTGTAATGCCCAGCTAACTCGCACAGAACGCCTACACCTATGTAATGTCTTCCCTATACTCCCTCTGTAACGCCAAGCTAACTCCCACAAATCACCTACACCTATGCTATGTCTTCCCTATACTCCCTCTGTAACGCCCAGCTAACTCCCACAGAACGCCTACACCTACGTCATGTCTTCCCTATACTCCCTCTGTAACACCCAGCTAACTCCCACAGACCGCCTACACTTACGCTATGTCTTCCCTATACTCCCTCTGTAATGCCCAGCTAACTCCCACAGCCCGCCTAAACCTACGTCATGTCTTCCCTATACTCCCTCTGTAACGCCCAGCTAACTGCCACAGACCGCCTACACCTATGCTATGTCTTCCCTATACTCCCTCTGTAACGCCCAGCTAACTCCCACAGACCGCCTACACCTATGTCATGTCTTCCCTATACTCCCTCTGTAACGCCCAGCTAACTCCCACAGACCGCCTACACCAATGTCATGTCTTCCCTATACTCCCTATGGAATGCCCAGCTAACTCCCACAGACCACCTACACCTACGCTATGTCTTCCCTATACTCCCTCTGTAACGCCCAGCTAACTCCCACAGACCGCCTACACCTATGTCATGTCTTCCCTATACTGCCTCTGTAACGCCCAGCTAACTCCCACAGACCGCCTACACCTACGTCATGTCTTCCCTATACTCCCTCTGTAATGCCCAGCTAACTCCCACAGACCGCCTACATCTACGTCATGTCTTCCCTATACTCCCTCTGTAACGCCCAGCTAACTCCCACAGAACGCCTACACCTATGTCATGTCTTCCCTATACTCCCTCTGTAACGCCCAGCTAACTCCCACAGACCGCCTACACCTACGTCATGTATTCCCTATTCTGCCTCTGTAACGCCCAGCTAACTCCCACAGACCGCCTACACCTACGTCATGTCTTCCCTATACTCCCTCTGGAATGCCCAGCTAACTCCCACAGACCGCCTATACCTATGCTATGTCTTCCCTATACTCCCTCTGTAACGCCCAGCTAACTCCCACAGACCGCCTACACCTACGCTATGTCTTCCCTATACTCCCTCTGTAACGCCCAGCTAACTCCCACAGACCGCCTATACCTACGCTATGTCTTCCCTATACTCCCTCTGTAACGCCCAGCTAACTCCCACAGACCGCCTACACCTATGTCATGTCTTCCCTATACTCTCTCTGGAATGCCCAGCTAACTCCCACAGACTGCCTACACCTATGCCACGTCTTCCCTATACACCCTCTGTAATGCCCAGCTAACTCGCACAGAACGCCTACACCTATGTAATGTCTTCCCTATACTCCCTCTGTAACGCCAAGCTAACTCCCACAAATCACCTACACCTATGCTATGTCTTCCCTATACTCCCTCTGTAATGCCCAGCTAACTCCCACAGACCGCCTAAACCTACGCTATGTCTTCCCTATACTCCCTCTGTAATGCCCAGCTAACTCCCACAGACCGCCTAAACCTATGCTATGTCTTCCCTATACTCCCTCTGTAATGCCCAGCTAACTCGCACAGATCACCTACACCTATGCTATGTCTTCCCTATACTCCCTCTGAAATGCCCAGCTAACTCCCACAGACCGCCTAAACCTACGCTATGTCTTCCCTATACTCCCTCTGTAATGCCCAGCTAACTCCCACAGACCGCCTAAACCTATGCTATGTCTTCCCTATACTCCCTCTGTAATGCCCAGCTAACTCGCACAGATCACCTACACCTATGCTATGTCTTCCCTATACTCCCTCTGTAATGCCCATCTAACCTGCACAGACCGCCTACATCTGTCGTGTCTGCAATCTACCTGACTAATAAATTATACAAAAACCTCTCTCTGTTGTAACTATAGGATCTATGTTGCTACATTGATAAAAGTATTGTATCTGATTTAAAATGATAATTTTATTATTTTAAACATAAATATAACAATCAAAAATAACTGCTTTTGATATTATATACAGTTCTTAAAAAAATATGCATTATACATGATAATGCGTGTCATTTTAACACTGGAAATAAATGCAATACTAAAATAAACTATTAACGCCTTACACACCCTCATCCCCAGCACAAACTACACTATTAACCCCTAATCTGCCATAACCTAAAGCCCTAACCACCCCTAACCTATTAACACCTACACTGCCACAAACAACCAATGCAATAAACCCCCTAACCTATTAACCTCTACACAGCAACAACCCCCCAATAAATGAAGCCCCCAATCTATTAACCTCTAATATGCCTCAATCCCCAAATGCAAACTACTCCTACACTACTTAACACCTAACCCTCAGACCTCTAAGCTATCACCACATAAGTTACAACAAACAATAATTTACACAAAATAAATAAATTCTAACATTACAAAAACAAAACACTACTACCATAAATAAAAAAACACAATTATACCTATACTTAAACTAAGGCCACCTTTAAAAAGAAAAAACTCCCCAAAATAAAAAAACCTATACTAACACCAAAAGTTACTATAGCAATAGCCATTAGAAGGGCATTTCCCTAAAGGGATTTAGCTCTTATTCTACAATAAAAGTAATCTTCCTTAAACAAAAAAATACTCTAAAAATTACCCTCATAAAGGCATTGCCCTAAAGCAATTACAGCTCTTTTGATAAATTAAAAAAAAAACTAAACTTAAAAAAAAACTGAATCTAAAAAATAACCCTATCCTAAAAAAGATTGCCCTCAAAAAGACATTTGGTTGGGCAGTGCCCTTAGAAGGGCTTTTGGTAGGGTAGTGCCCAAAAGTATTTACAGCTCTTTTGCTACCCAAAAAAAAAAAGTTTGTACTCACCAACTTCACCCCAGCTCCTATGTGATCGCCAAATGTGGTGGTGCTCCTCGTTATTGGGGGGCCCCATCTTCATCATGGTGGTGGTGGAGGCCCATCTTCATGGTGATGGTGGTCTTTTTTTATCTTCATCCTGGCGGCAGTGGTCCATCTTCATCCACGATTTGCCGCCGTTCCACTTAGGAAAGTCTTCATTCATTTTTCACCCAATGCGTCTTCTTATTAACTTTCATTCTTTTGGCTGATTTGAATATAGATTTGAAAATCAGCCAATAGAAATGCAATAATACTCCTAGATGGGGCACCTAACATTCAAATTTCAGTGTGCAGCAGGTGGCCACATGAAGAGGATGTCAGAAGATCAGGAGATGGCAAGTAAAGAAGATAAGACGCATTGGTTGGAAGATGGATGAAGACTGTCCCAGCGGAGCAGTGGCTAAAGAAGCATGAAGATGGACCACCTCTGCTAGGATAAATATAGAAGAGGACCACCGCTTCTATGAAGATGGGCCCTCACCGCTGCCAAGATGAAGATGGGCACCAGCATGAAGAGGAGCACCGCATTTGCTGATCGTGTAGGAGCCGGAGTCAATTTGGTGAGTACACACTTTGGGGCTTAGCATTATGATTTTTTTGGGTGGGCTTTTTTATATTTAAACTTAGGGGGTTTTCCCTTTTTATTTTTTTTATTTTTAGTGTAGGATTTTTTTTGAATAGTGCTTTCATTTCTTTTTAATTCCAAAAATCACTTTAATCATTTGAGGACAATACCAAATGCCCTTTTAAGGGCATCTTTCATTTTATAGGATAGGGATTTTTTTTTAGAATTATTTTTTAAGTTTTTAATTAGTTAAAGGGACAGTCTACACCAGAATTTTTGTTGTTTAAAAAGATAGATAATACCTTTATTACCTATTTCCCAGTTTTGCAAAACCAACACAGTTATATAAATACACTTTTTACCTCTGATTATCTCGTATCTAAGGGCAATGCCTAATCAAATGCCTATTTCTGGGTAACCTTTTTCTAGAAATTTTTTCTTTAAGATGGTTTCTTTTTTATGTAGCAAAAGATCTGTAATCATTTTAGGGCAATGCCCTACCAGGGCAATTTTTAGAGTATTTTTTTTTAATTAGGCTTTTTTTGGAGGGTAGGGGGTTATTTTTATTTTAGAATGGGGTTATATTTTTGTGTAGTAAAAGAGCTAAATCGCTTTAGGGCAATGCCCTACAAAAAGGTCTTCTAAGGGCTATTGTTGTACTAACTTTTAGTGTTAGTACAGGTATACCCCGCTCATACAGCGGTTAGGGACCGGAGCCCCGCTGTAAAGTGAAAACCGCCTTAAAGTGAAACCACGCAGTTTTAGCTTTATTTCCACTTGCCAGTGTGTTTAAAAACTTGAAAACATGTTTGAACTAGCATATATTATGGGTTCAATAGGGCTAAGTTTCGTTTAACACTAGCACAGCACAGATTTCAATAAATACTGTACTTGTAAAATAGTGACAATTACTGTAGTAAAATTTGCCAAACTATAGCACTGAGACACAGATTGCACTGTAAAGCTGTAAACAGAGTGAACTGCGCATAACAAAATAGTGCCAGTCACTTTTCTCGCAATCTCACAATGATTACAGCACTATTTCATAATGTTTGGAGGATGAACTTCAGCTCCACAAAGCGCTGTATTAGCGAATCGCTGTAAAGTGAAGCGCTGTAAAGTGAGGTATACCTGTATAGTTTTTTTTTGTTTGTTTTGTTAAAGAGGGCCTTAGTTTTAGTTTAGGCATAACTGTGAGTTTTTTTATTTTTGGTTGTGCTGTGTTTTTTTTTTTTCGTTTTTCTTTTTCAAGTCATTTTTATTAAGAATCCAAAATACAGAGAGGTCAGCACAATAGACAAACAAAAAAAACAATAATAACAATCATTTGGTCAGTGCTGCAGGGGAAGACAGAATCACACTGTGTTCAGAAGTTTCAAAGTGAAAAATCACGTATCCTGGATTCTCATTTTAACCTTTTTCTCCTTCTTATCAAAAATATAAACAAACAATACATGTCTAGCAATAACAACTGCCGTAGTGTCTCAATGCCTATCTCGATACGTACACAGCTCCATCTTCAAAACTAATCATAAACTGTACTCATATATAAGCCTAATCCGTGTAAATAACAATTCCTATATCTCTAGTCGTTGTCAAGTGGTATATGCTGAAACTTTACGTTCTTTATGTAATTTTCCCAGGTTATTTGTAATTCAATGAATTGCTCCCATGTATCATGTAGATAAGAACCATACTCTTCTAATTCAATCAGGTCCATGACCTTGCTACGCCACAGGCTCAGGGAAGGAATCTCTGATGATCTCCAGTTTTGCGCTATCAGAACCTTCAAACTGTTTGTCATAATTTTTAGAAGTGGCTTAAAGTGGGATTGGGGCAATTTGACTGGTTTGTTTAATAGCCAAACGAGAGGGTCTATTGGGAGAACAGTTTGAAATATATATTCTATCTCATTGATTATAGATTGCCATAACATGTTTATCTGGGAACACCACCACCACATGTGACCCAAACCACTACCTACATGGCCACATCGCCAACAGCGATTGGTAGTTTGTGGGAAAAGTTTATGGATCCTTTTGGGAGTCAGATACCAACCATGTAGTATTTTATAGTTTAATTCCTTGATGGATGCTGATGTGGAGGCAGATTTGGTGTTATGGAAAATGTTTGTCGCCACCTGCGGAGTGATGACTACCCCTAGCTCCCTCTCCCACATCTCAATAGAGCGTGGTAGATTGCCCGGTGTCAACTGGGTGAGGATATTGTAAATATGGGAAAGGCTATGCTTAACTGGCGGTGAGGCAGTATATACTTTCTCAATGTTGGTCAGTGGTCGTGCCATGTTTATGTAGTGCTGATGTGTCATAGTGATGTGTCCTCCTATATGTAAAACAATTGCTAGCCCAGCCATGACCAGCGTCTACCAATTGTTCCTGAGATCTCATTTGGTCGTTACTGGTGAGAGACATAAGCGGAACCCCCTCATCCCTAATCTGTATTTCTGTATTCCTGGCTAAGGATAACAGGGAAAACTCACTATTATGAATGATTGATGTTAATGGGCCTGGACAAGAGGATAGATATGGGTTAGTCTTATTGGTAGAATCCCAGATTCTTAATGTTTCTTGTGTAATCGGGTTACTAATTTGTTTGCAAAGTAAGTGGAACTTTGGGTTCCAGCAGAGAGAGGGGAGGTTAGGGAAAAAAGGATGTCATCCGCAAAGAGTGACATCTTGTATTCGTCGCCCTCTACTCTTAGACCTTGGATATTTTTATTTAATCTAATTTTGGTCGCTAGGGTTTCGATGAGGCAAGTAAAAAGTAGGGAGGATAAAGGGCAACCTTGCCTGGTGCCATTTGTGATTTGGAGCGGAAGCAACAGAATTCCGTTGAGGGCAATTCTGGCATTGGGTTTGTTATACAGGGAGTGCAGAATTATTAGGCAAATGAGTATTTTGACCACATCATCCTCTTTATGCATGTTGTCTTACTCCAAGCTGTATAGGCTCGAAAGCCTACTACCAATTAAGCATATTAGGTGATGTGCATCTCTGTAATGAGAAGGGGTGTGGTCTAATGACATTAACACCCTATATCAGGTGTGCATAATTATTAGGCAACTTCCTTTCCTTTGGCAAAATGGGTCAAAAGAAGGACTTGACAGGCTCAGAAAAGTAAAAAATAGTGAGATATCTTGCAGAGGGATGCAGCACTCTTAAAATTGCAAAGCTTCTGAAGCGTGATCATCGAACAATCAAGCGTTTCATTCAAAATAGTCAACAGGGTCGCAAGAAGCGTGTGGAAAAACCAAGGCGCAAAATAACTGCCCATGAACTGAGAAAAGTCAAGCGTGCAGCTGCCAAGATGCCACTTGCCACCAGTTTGGCCATATTTCAGAGCTGCAACATCACTGGAGTGCCCAAAAGCACAAGGTGTGCAATACTCAGAGACATGGCCAAGGTAAGAAAGGCTGAAAGACGACCACCACTGAACAAGACACACAAGCTGAAACGTCAAGACTGGGCCAAGAAATATCTCAAGACTGATTTTTCTAAGGTTTTATGGACTGATGAAATGAGAGTGAGTCTTGATGGGCCAGATGGATGGCCCATGGCTGGATTGGTAAAGGGCAGAGAGCTCCAGTCCGACTCAGACGCCAGCAAGGTGGAGGTGGAGTACTGGTTTGGGCTGGTATCATCAAAGATGAGCTTGTGGGGCCTTTTCGGGTTGAGGATGGAGTCAACCTCAACTCCCAGTCCTACTGCCAGTTTCTGGAAGACACCTTCTTCAAGCAGTGGTACAGGAAGAAGTCTGCATCCTTCAAGAAAAACATGATTTTCATGCAGGACAATGCTCCATCACACGCGTCCAAGTACTCCACAGCGTGGCTGGCAAGAAAGGGTATAAAAGAAGAAAAACTAATGACATGGCCTCCTTGTTCACCTGATCTGAACCCCATTGAGAACCTGTGGTCCATCATCAAATGTGAGATTTACAAGGAGGGAAAACAGTGCACCTCTCTGAACAGTGTCTGGGAGGCTGTGGTTGCTGCTGCACGCAATGTTGATGGTGAACAGATCAAAACACTGACAGAATCCATGGATGGCAGGCTTTTGAGTGTCCTTGCAAAGAAAGGTGGCTATATTGGTCACTGATTTGTTTTTGTTTTGTTTTTGAATGTCAGAAATGTATATTTGTGAATGTTGAGATGTTATATTGGTTTCACTGGTAAAAATAAATAATTGAAATGGGTATATATTTGTTTTTTGTTAAGTTGCCTAATAATTATGCACAGTAATAGTCACCTGCACACACAGATATCGCCCTAAAATAGCTATAACTAAAAACAAACTAAAAACTACTTCCAAAACTATTCAGCTTTGATATTAATGAGTTTTTTGGGTTCATTGAGAACATGGTTGTTGTTCAATAATAAAATTAATCCTCAAAAATACAACTTGCCTAATAATTCTGCACTCCCTGTATAGCGCAAAGATTCTATGTATTGTTTTTTCACTGAAACCGAAGGCCTGTAATGTCGCCTGTAGAAAAGGCCATCCGACTCTGTCGAAGGCCTTTTCGGCATCAGTAGAAATCCAGAGTGAGGGGGTTTGGGTCGTTTTAGCATGCCATAGCAGGTGCAAGTTGCGCACTGTATTGTCTCTTGCCTCACGGCAAGGTACAAAGCCCACTTGGTCTTGATGTATAAGTTCCGGTAAGATTAAATTGAGTCTGTTGGCTATGAGCTTAGCAAAAATCTTTATATCTGAATTCAGAAGAGAAATCGGTCTATAGTTTGAGATTGATGTGCTAAGTTTGTTTGGTTTCGGGATTAGCGATATGGTGGCTTGCAGGGCCGAAGGGGGAAAAGGTTTATCCTGGTCTATACTATGAAAGTATGCCAGGAGATGTGGTATCAGAAGGTCTTTAAAAGTTACATAGTAGGCATTACTAAACCCATCTGGGCCTGGGGATTTCCCAGCTTTCAATGATTTAATCGCAAGCTTGATCTCTTCTGTTGAAAAGGGCACGTTTAGATTGTTTCTTTGTTCTTCCCTTATTTTGGGTAGATTTAATTGTGTCAAATTGTCTTGTATAGCCACACTCGTTGGGGAGGTATGTCTGTAGATAAATTGTATAGTGAGTTGTAGTAGTGTCTAAAACTGTCCGCTATGTCTTTTGATGTATGCCGGTCGTTCCCCCTGTCATCCCTAATGTGTAAAATGTACCTGTAAGAGTTTTTTTCCGGAGCTGTCTAGCCAGAAGTTTACCTTGTTTGTTGGCGCCTTCGTAATATGTTTTTTTAAGGAAAAGCGCATTGCGCTTAGCCTCTTTCCCCAGATAACAATTGAGTTGCAGTCGCTTGTGTTCTAGACTTTCAAGGACGGAATGATCCTTAGGGAAACTTTTGTGTATGTCTTGAAGTTTAGTTAAATCTGTAAGTAGGGAAGCTAAGTAGTATTGCTGTTGTTTTAGTTTGGATGCTTTCAGGACAATCAACTCGCCTCTGAGTACGCATTTATGAGCGTTCCAGACGTGTTGCTGGCAGATATCAGGGGTGTTATTTAATTTAAAGTAGTCTTCTATAGACTTAGTTAATTTAATGTGTATCAATGGATCCTTCAGGAGGGATTCATCTAGCCTCCATGATCTTGAATGGGGGGCGTGGGCAGGAAAATCAAATGTGCAACTAACCATGTTGGGATAAATGTCTGAATTTCAGACATGTGCTAAACTGGTTACATCTGTCAACATGTAGTCTATTCTAGAATAGTTTCGATGCGGATGGGAATAAAAAGTATAATCTTTTGTATCTGGGTGGTGGAGTCGCCAGGCGTCATGGACGGCCAGGGTAGATAATTTGTATTTAATTAATTTCAAAGTCTTGCTGGGAACTGAAGACTTTCCAGCAGAGCAATCTATAGTAGGATCCAGGGCAACATTAAAATCACCGCCCACAATCAAGCCACCTCTGGGGTATTCCAGAAGCGTATTGCAAAGCCGATGGAAGAAACCGGGGTCACCCAGGCTCGGGGCATAGATATTGGCTAAGGTTATAGGTTTATGGTTCCATATCCCTGAAATAATTAAATATCTTCCCATTTTATCTTTATTGACCGATGTCACCTGAAATGGGACATCCTTGCCAATCATTGTGCATACTCCATTATGCTTAGAGATATCAGAAGAAAAGTAAGCTGTGCCGAATTTCTTAAAGGAGGCACGGGGTTCTCGCCCCTTTTTGAAATGGGTCTCCTGTAGCATTGCAATATTGCATCTGAGCCTTTTATAATCTTTAAAAGCAATGGTTCTTTTTTTTTTTTTTTTTTTTTATTAAATTTTTATTGAGATATTCAAAAATAGACAACAAAGAAAATACATAACAAGTGGTATAGTACAGGGATTGAAATGAAGTGACAATTATACAGGCATATTAGACATAGTATTACCCTGTGTTTACTTATACATTCACAGTTGTCTTCTGTTTATAAGAGCTCTAAGTGACAATGGAAAAGAGTAAATCCAAAGATGGAGTATCGAGTTATGTCGATCTCTCTTGAATTGCACAGGTTTTTTTAATAACGTTTAAACATGTTTATAAACCAAACATTAATATAACAGTTAAGGCTGAGGGAGACTTCTCTCAGCCAGAGGAAGATAGTGAGGAGAGGGTAAAGAGCGAAAGGAGGAAGAGGAGAGAAGGGAAGAAAGAGAAGAAAAAAAAAAAAAAAAAAAAAGGGGGGTAAAGGGAACATAATGACAGTACCTCTCGGGGAGCACAGCATCTTCAAAACCATATCAAATCTGTCTACTCCACAGAGCCAACATCATTTCGTGGACTTCTCCACATCCTCTCCAACAGGTGTTATTGAGTGAGGGGTATATCTTATGTAATCGGGACGGGGTTAGATACCATCTACATAGGAGTTTTATGTGAATTTCTTGTATCACTGCCGAGACTGATGATTTTTTGGTCAGTCGGAAAGCGTGGTGCCATGATTCCTCCTCTAAGTTACAATTTAATTCTTTCTTCCATGAGTGTGTGTAGGAGGGGAGATTCAATGCGTCAGGACTGCTTAGAATTTTGTAAATTTTAGATATCAAATGAGTCGGGCATTTTGGCGAGGTGCAAAGCTCCTCGAAGGTTGTCAGTTTTCTACCTAATTCTTCTTTATGTTTGTGATGGGTAACAAAATGTATCAATTGATGATAGTGAAGCCATGAGGAGAAGATCCCCCCATGTGCCTCCATCATGTCGGAGTGTGTTTTAAACCTCCCTCCTGTAGTGATAAATAATATCGTACCTGTGCGGAGGCTGTATGGTTGTAGTTTAGCAAAACCTAATCTACAGAATGGAAGGTCAGTATGCTCAATGATGGGTGTAAGAGGGGCATCTCTAGAGGATATGTGAATAGTCGTAGCTAGTATCTTATCCCAGTCTTTCAAAACGTTAGTTGTGATAAGGTAGTTACTAATTATTTTGGGTCTAGATTGATGTGACGTCCACCCTAGCGTAGCAATGTTATTCAGTTTGAGTATTTGTCTGTCAATGTTAATCCATGTCTTGTCTTCAGGGTTATGGGCCCATTCCACCATATGTTGTAGGGAAATTGCTTGTTTGTATCTTTCCAAACAAGGCACTCCAAGCCCCCCCTCATCTCTTGATAGAAACATAGTTTTCCTAGGGATTCTGGGTCTGGCCCCAGCCCATATATACTGTTCAAATGCTTTTTGTAGATGAGGAATATACCCTTCAGGGAGTGCTATGGGGAGAGCTTGGAGAAGATACAAAATACGGGGCAGGATGTTCATTTTGAGCACTCCAATTCTCCCAAGCCAAGATAGCTTTTTGCTTTTCCAAGACGAAAGGTCTCGGATTATGTCATCTCTTAAAGTATTATAATTGAGTTTGTTGGTGGAGAGAAATATGCCTAAATACTTTATTTTATGTCGCGCAATGGGGATGTTGTGTGTCCTACTCAAACAGTTTATGGAGTTTGGATTTGAGTTAATGTTGAGGAGTTCAGACTTGGAAAGATTCAGCTGAAAGTTGGAGATTTTACCATAATCACTCAGTTCTGTGAGTAAAGCAGGTACAGAGGTGTTGGCTTCTATTAGTGTAAACAGCGCATCATCTGCATAAAGAGCTTGTTTGTGCTCTTGGTCCCCTATCTGCATGCCTTTAATCTCGTTGTTGTTTCTAATTTTCTGAGCCAGAACCTCCATGGAGATGGCAAAGAGGAGGGGGGAAAGGGGACACCCCTGCCTAGTGCCGTTTCGTATATCAAACGAGTCCGAGACTACTCCATTAGTTCTAATTTTAGCATTGGGGTGAGAATACAGAGCCATTGTCATATTCAGAAAGGGCTCAGGGAAGCCCATTTCTAGCATAGACCTTTGCAGAAAAGACCACCGAACGCGGTCAAAGGCCTTCTCCGCATCGGTCGCCAGGAGGACCAGGGGTGTGCCTGTCGTTTTCGCATGATTTATAAGATGTATAATTTTTATGGTATTATCCCAGGCCTCTCTTCCCGGGACAAACCCTACTTGGTCGGGAGCTATCAGTCTAGGCAAAAATTTGTTCAGTCTGTTAGCTAGGACTTTAGCCAACAGTTTTACATCCGAATTAATGAGGGATATAGGTCTAAAGTTTTCAGGACGAGTGGCTGGCTTACCGGGCTTAGGGATAACAGTAATGTGGGCCTCTAGGAGAGACCTAGATAGGACTGGGGTGTTACGTAAATTATTGAATAGTTGTAGCATATGAGAGGATAATTGGGTACTAAATATCTTATAATAATTTGGGGTAAATCCATCTGGCCCTGGGCATTTGCCCGCTGGGGTATCTTTTAAAGCCTGTTGAAGTTCCTCTGGGGTGATGTTGGATGCAAGATTCTCCCTCTCACTGTCAGTCAATGTGGGAAGGTTAATATTATTAAAATAGTTATCCAAGTGTTCTCTGAGGTCGGGCTCTACTTCATGTGACTGGGATGAGGAAGTGACTTTATCTATGTTATATAATGACATGTAGTAGTCCCTGAAAGTAGAAGCTATCAATTTACTACTGTGAACTACCTTACCATCCATGGAGTGTAGGGCATGGATATATGAGGTCAATTGTCTCCTCCGAAGGGTTCTCGCAAGCACCCTGCCTGGTTTATTCCCACCCTCAAAGAAATATTGCTTAAGGTGTAAGGCCGTACGCTGTTGCTGCTTTATAAGGTATTGTTTGAGTTCTGCCCTTGTGGACAACAGCTCCTGCCTACAGGCAGCGTTAGAGGGATCTTGTTTATGGGTGTTCTCTAGGGTACTAATTTTTTCTAGTAAATTTGTGTGGTAAATTTTGGCTTGTTTTGCTAATCTAATGCTATGTTTTATGAACACTCCTCTAATCACCGATTTATGTGCTTCCCATTCCCATATAGGGGATGATGAGGTGTTTTCATTAAGTGAGAAGTATTCAGTTAGGGCCTTCTCTACCTCATTCAGAATGAGCGGATCTTCTAAGAGGGATTCATCAAGTCTCCAGTTTTTACTTATGATTGGGAGGTCAGGCCAAAGAATGGAGCAGGTAACAGGAGCGTGGTCAGACCACGTGATGTTACCAATTTCACATTGGGAGATAAGGGATAGTCCATGTGAGTCAGTCATGACGTAATCAATTCTAGAGTAGCTGTTGTGGGGTTCAGAAAAAAAGGTATAGTCCCTGTCTTTAGGGTGTAAAGTTCTCCAAACTTCATGTAGTGCATGTGTGGCAAGGGCTGATCTGGTCTTCCTAAGGACTGAGCTAGGCACACTCGAGGTTCCCCTCGAGGTGTCCAGTAGTGGATTAATGCTGAGATTAAGATCACCGGTCAGAAAAACCACTCCCCTAGCATTATCTAAAAGGAGGTTCAGTACGTGTTTAAGGAATACATCCTGGTTAGTATTAGGTGCATATGCATTTAAGATGGTAAGGGGTTGGCCGTGTAGAGTGCCCACTAAGAGAATGAAGCGTCCCTTTGGGTCTTTGGTAATATGAGTAATTTGTATGGGGAGTGTTTTGTGGATGAGAATCCCCACTCCACTTTTTTTATTGGGGCCAGAGGCGAAAACAGAAATGGGAAAGTGCTTAGGGGTCCAATGCGGTTCTCTCCCCTTCTGAAAGTGAGTTTCCTGTATTAGAATAATTTGGCTTTTCAATTTGTTTAGTTCACGGAGAGCGATCGAGCGTTTGCCCGGGCTGTTAAGGCCCTTTGCATTGATGGAGGTTAGTCTAAGAGAGTGCTCGCCGAATCTACTGTGCTGCATCATGGGGGGGAAAAGGAAAAAAAAAAAAAAAAAGGGAAACAAAGAGAAAAGAAGGAAGAAGAAATAGGATTAGAAAAGTAGAAAAACCGTTAATGAAGGGAGGCGCAGAGGCAATAAAGAGCTGAATAGAATCTTAAAGAGAGTGGAGAAGGGGGAAACAAGAGGGAGTAGAGAGATCAGAAAGGTGAAACTCCAAGAGAGGAGCAAGAACCCTTGTCTTGTGTAAGGGTAGCAAAAATGGGGTAGTGTCTTCGCAACCGAATATGTGTAGAGAGTAGTATAGAGAGCTTTTAAATTGATGGCACAGATGGGAAAGGGAGGGGTGGTGAGGGGGGGGAGGGTAGGGAGGGTATAGGGGTATGTTGGAAGAGGCACCTAGCCTGCGTCCTCTGGTGTTTCATTTTCCTCAGGATAACTTTGATTTAGGGCGCATGGGAATTAGTGGTAATTATAGTCAGACTGAGGAGTCCTCTCTAGGGGTCCTTGTGCAATGATACTCTGGTGACTAGTACTTTAGAGTAGGGGGAGGGACACTAAACATAAGAGATTTGGGTTATTGAATAGGTGAGGAGGATGCATTGTCAAACTATGGAGGTTACAAATAGTGAAGGAATGAAAGCAAACGTTTGTGCCAAGTGTCAGGTAAGTAATAGGAGGAGAGTCTGCTCTGACAGATGTATAGGTAATAAATCAACAATTCAATTTCAACAACATTTTAAACAATGAAAAACCACTGATAACTGTGTTATTGTTCTGCTAAACTTAAACTCCTCTCACCCCTTCTTCATAGCAGAGAACCTGAATAGGGGAGAGAAATGCACACATGGTAAAAAGCAACACATTTTTCAATATCAATGCAGTACAATTGAGAGTAGGACAGTTCTGGCTGCTGCCATAGGCTCAAGGAGTAGAGCATTAAAAAAGGATACAGTATAGTGTGTATGGACCAGCGAGTGCAGTACATCTCCCTCCACCACACTGTGTCCAAGAGACTGGTGTTGAGATAAGTTGATTACAGAGCTGCAACATGGCAGATTGTCCACTGCCTGCTCTACAAAGGAGGAGCAAAACACACAGAATTATGTTCTAAGCTTAGACAGCTTCACTAATAAAGGAAAAGGACGTCAGCCAGGAGTTGAGGAGGTCCTTGAAGATGATGACGATGAGGAGGCCTGGGTGTTGTTGTCGCCAGATAGAGAGGTACATCTTTCAGGAAATTCTTGGATTGAGAGTTCCTTATAGAATAGGTTGGGGTCTGTTCCAGGGCGATAAATAGCTGTTTTATTATTGGCTGAGGCTATTAGTGAGACCGGGAATCCCCATCTATATTGTATCTTGTGCAGTTTCAGGATGTTGGTGACAGTAGACAGTTTCCTTCTCTTCTGGAGGGTGATGGGAGAGAGATCTGTGTATAGCTGTATTTCCTCTCCTGCATGCATAATTGGTTGTTTTGCTCTTGCACATCTCAGAAGATCTTCTTTATCTTTGTATTTAAGAAATTTAACAATTATGTCACGTGGCAGGGCTTTAGGAGGAGGTCTAGGCCTCAGGGCTCTGTGAGCCCTCTCTATCTGGATGTCTTCACCAGAGGGGTTATCCTTAATTATTCTAAACAGGGCTTGGAGGTACCCCTCTATAGCTGGGGGAAAGACGGTCTCAGCAACTCCTCTGATTCTAAGGTTATTTCTGCGAGTCCTGTTCTCCAGGTCCTCCAGCTTTTCAGATAGCTGATATACTCTGTTATCCACTTCATGGATGCCTGTTGTGTTATTTTGAACCTCAGTAGTTAAAGCCGTGTGATTCATTTCCAGTGCAACAACTCTTTTCTCCATTGCACCCAAATCCTTGCGTAAATCACCAAAGAGAGTCCTCATTTCATGGAGCACATCTTTAATGTCATCTTTGGAGGACAAATTGGATAAGTCTTTTTTTGTGATAAAGGAGCTAAAGTCTGGTGCATCTATGTCACTTGACACTGCCTTAGAAGCAATGGTTCTTTTTTGTGGGATATTAAACCCCTTGACATTATGAGAGAGGATTTTTAGGTTGGACCTATCTATCAACATTAGTATAGAATGGCAAAAATGAAATTACAAATATCATGTACAGTTCAGCTTTGTAGATCGTGATGGATATGAGCGGCAACAAATAAAAAGCATGAGGCATCACACATACGGCAAGTATAATCATAGTAACATAAAATAAACAAAAATTATAAACTAATCCAACAAGAAGTGTATTTTTAAAACTATACACCTTGACCGGGGAGTAACTGCGGTTGCATAATGCTCTTGATTACTATACATTTGTTATTTAGAAGTTTCTGATAGAGACCTACAAGAGGAGGAGGGGAGGGGGGTGAGGAAAATAAAGGGGGTGGAGTGGAGGGAGAGGGGGTGTGGATAAGACTGGAAGGTGATAGGTGAATGGAACTCAAGTTGTGTTACCCTTTTACATCACTAGTGCATCATATTAACATTAACTGTTCCCATCATTACATTGCAAAAATTGAACTCTGAGATGTCCAGTGTCCATAGTTCCGGTTTTGCAAGTCAAGAAAGAGAATAAAAAGAACCGGCAACATAACATAACAGGGTTACAACAATGATAATTTATCAACTAAACCAGCTGATCGTCAACTTTCAATTTCTTACCCATTACCAAGATCTGGAACAGTCCAAGGAGAAGAAGGCTAGGGACATCTCCCTAGCGTGAGCAAAGTATTCCAGTGGCTGAGGTATAATGTCCTGACCAAAATAGTCGGGTAAGGTGTGCGTTAGGGGCCTTGTGGACGTGGAGGACCCGAGGGGGGAGTGTCTGTTTTTCCTTCTTTTTGGGTGAACCTTGTTCCATTGAAGTCGTTGCTCCCTGGGGGGATCTTGGGCGTTATCCGAGTGCTTTGCTGACGTCTCCAAAATGTTGTCAACTGGAGGCACGATGGTGATGTTCAGTTTCTTTGTCACGGTGTCTAGGTCATGGAAAGTTTTGTAGATGATCTGTGAACCGTTGTGGTTTATAATCAAGCTGAAGGGGTAGCCCCAACGATATCTAATGTTGTGCTCTTGTAGGGCTTTAGTGAGGAATCTAACTTCCTTCCTCCTCTGTATGGTTTGTGGACAGAGGTCTTGAAATATTTGTAAGGTATGATCTTTAAATTTTATGGATGATCTTGTTCTCGCCGCTTGCCAAATTTCTTCTTTAGTTGTGAATCTTAGGAACCACATAATATCTCTGGGTGGAGCGGGAGGTTTAGAAGGGGGTCTGAGTGCTCTATGAATCCGTTCAATGTCGTCATGTTGCAAAGGGGGTTATCTGGGGCGCAGGGATTGGAACAGCTCCTTGACATACGGTTTTAACAGCTCTTGGGAGACCTCCTCAGGAATGCCCCTAATCCTGAGGTTGTTTCTCCTCCCTCGGTTGTCAAGATCTTCTAGTTTTTCCTGCAGAGACTGTACCATGGAGTCCTGTATGGATAACTGTTGTGTGTTTGTACTGACTATGGAGTTGAGCGCCTCTTGCCCCTCCTCTATGTAGTCGATTCTGGAGCTCATATCATTTAAGTCTTTCTTTAGCTCCCTCATCTCACCTTTTATAAAGGATTTTAGCGATTCCAAATCTGATTTGGAGGGGAGATCTGCTATTTGTGATGGCAGGGCTAATAGGGACCTGTATTGTAAAGGCGTATATGCTGATTGCATCTCAGGAAGAGATTGCTCTTGTGATTGGGAAGTCTCTATTGAGTTAGGATCTGAAGGTTGAAAAAAAGTAGTCACAGAAGGTGTAGACGTTGTTAGCTTGTTACCCTTATCTGGTTTAGGGCCTTTACGTTGTGACATATTGTAAACCTCCTGAAGGTGCAATGCAGGGCCTCTTAGAATCCTTCCCCTCTCTATCAACACAGTTGTATAGCTATTATGTGTGAAAGTCCTGTTCTTATCTTTGAAATAATCAGCCCTTTTATATTGTAAATTTTAAATAGCCCTATGTTGGGTGATGTGTTGCCCTCTATACATCAAGGTCTGAGAGGCCTCCACGAGGCATAAATGTAGTATAACCTCTATCATAGGGCACTGATGATAGTGTATAAAGGCTGGCTTTTATATTTTCTTTAATAAATGTCCCCAGTAGCGCTTTAGCCTTTATGATTATCTAAGGTGTCCCCCCCGCTGGCTGTTTATCTGAAAGGCCCTGGTAAGGGCTTAAGGCTGCTGTGGTTCCTGATATATTTTATAAACAAGACTCTCGCCCTTTAAGTCTCTATTTGGTGGCTGTGTAAAGCAGGTTTCTGCCTTTATGTAACCCACGGCACTTGTATGGGTAACAGGTGTAAATGTGGTCTCACCTCTGTGCCGTGTCAAGCTGTCCTCTGTGATTCCCGGGCCCCACGTGTGCGGTACAAAAGCAGCGCAACCGGAGAGCATCCAAATCTCCCCAGCAACCCGCAACCGCTCCTCTCCAGCCAGCAGGTCCCACCGCAAAGGCTCTCAGGTATGTAAGCCAGCTTTCTAGTTGTTGTGGGTGCCCGGTTAGACTCGGATGTAAAGAGCCGTCGCTTAGGTTGTCTCTTTGGTAAAGAAGGGCCGGTCCAAGATGGCGACCGGACCTTCGGTAGGTAAATAGGCTCTTTCAGTTTAGGTAGAGAGGGAGTGGGAAATGCAGTAGGGAAGGGGTCAGCTCCGCTCCGGGACTCCTCTGTGTTGTTAGGAAGGTATTTTGTAAGAAGTTAGGGTCTCCACCATTTCACCTCCAGTTAAATGAGCTGCAACGGCAATGGAGCTTCACACAAAGACAACCATATCCCAGCACCGCTTGGCTCCGCCTCCGTGTTTTTGTTTTTTTCTGTTATGTTAGTTTGCGTTTGTTTGTTATGTCAATGTAGGGGTTAATATATTAGGTGGTTGTGGCAGTGTAGGGGGATAATCTGTCGGGCTATTGGTGGTCCAGAGGTTAATAGGGTAGAAGCTTTATTGCAGTGGGCTATTGGTGGTTTAGGGCTTAATAGGGTCATATGTTTATTGCGGTGGGCTATTGACAGTTTAGGGGTTAAGTAGTGTACGGTTAGTTTGCGGTGGTGGCAGTTGAGGCTCCTCTATAGGAGCACTTGAGCACATGAACCCCCTGACCCCTGATGAACAAAAAAAAATAGTGAGAAATAAAAAAAACTAATTACATTTTTAAACTTTATTTGTTGACTAAATAAAAAAAACCTCCAGGCTCCACTGCAGTTTTGACTAAAACACATTAAAATTGCAGTTTTTAATTCTTTAAGCTGAAGTGTGGAATGGGCTTTTGCCTAATACTTCTATCTATCGCACATGCTGTGCACTGCGATAGATAGAAGTATAGGCGAAAGCCCTTTCCACTTTCAGCCTGCATTGCCCTCAGCGCCACCTACAGACCAGCCCATAGCTTTCCTAACCGCACAGCTCTTAGTGTGCGAGAGCCAGCTGTCACGTGACACTCGCACAGTAAGAGCTGTGTGTGTGTGGGAGGAGGAGCATCGTGGGCTTCAGTTCAGAGGAGAGCAGAGAAGCTGCTGGAACAGACAGCTCCTGTTAGGTCTCAGAGAAAGGAACTGAAGTTGGGCAAATCGGCCCTTGTCCAAGTGCCCATCACCTTAGAGAGGGCCCCCCGTCTGTACAATGCAGCAGCAGAGTTAAGATTTTTTATTTTTATATTATGTTTTTTATATTGGGCTTGCTGGATTGAAGTTTTGGGCTGGTGTTGTAACTTTCTTTGGTGGGACGTTTATGCAGTGGACTGGAGACCTGGTGGCGGGGCCAGTATGCGAGCTGCATCTGCTCATCATGCTGTTAGTTGTACTAGTGAAATTAGGAATCACCGTTAGAAGCATGCTTGGACCAAGTGTCTGACCTTGATTGGTCTTGTGTCTTTGTCCAGGACTTGTATGATGAGTATATTGTACGTATTTCTAACAACTATAAATAACCTTTTGAATCTGATTTTAATACAGTAGGACATGATGAAATCTATTCAAGGTACCTTGAATATCAATTATTTAATTCCCAAATCTATTAAAGAGGGAACCTGGCACTCTGACATTGTATTTAAAATGTGTCCCTATAAGTCTCTTTTCGTTTTCTGCATCAAGATATGTTTTTAAACCTGAAATAGAAAAAAAATGTTTTGCCTTACTTAGTGCAAAGTCTTCAAGTCATCTTTACTATATATGAAATATAAAAATGAAAAAATCCATGGTTTGTAGGGGTTCCGGCTGAGGAGGGGACACAATTTGTTGGCTGTGGTCATGCGGGAGTTAAGGGGGGGCCACTGAGGGACCGCTGCTGAAAAATAAACACTTTCCATACTTGCAGCATCGCATAACACCCACGATCTCTGCAGCAACTGGCCATGGACTCTCCATACCACTCAGCACTACCTACAAACAATGGATGATTGTGTGGATAAACAAGGAACCTTCATTTTCTGGAGCCATTCTATTAACTATAAGCCTAACGATCCACGCGATCCTGGCAGGACATTCCCATACCGGCTAACAAAGTCTTGGGTATGAAAGGTCACCGGAACTCTAGCATCTTGGTCTCCCGTAATATACAACTATTCACAGTAATAACGGGACATTTAATAATAAGTTGTTTTGCTGTTATGTGTGTTCTTGTATTCTCTATATGAGCGTAACGTCATGTGTGTTAATACTAGCGCATATGTTACAATTTTGAGTGTTGAGAATGAGATATAGTTTCCATAGCCTTTGAATACCTATAGATCTTACTACTAAGGACAAGCAACCTCCTTCAATATACTTTAAACATTGCTAGTAGGGCATAGGTTGATAATAGCATACTTTTAACACTGCCTCCGGTTTGTTTTGTACAATATTAATTACCTTGAGTGCTAAAACATAGTTCTCACTAGAACGCACTTTTTGAATTAATACAAACTACAGGATTAACAAAAAAGAACAAGCAACTTCCCTTGCTATACTTAAATAAGCATAGTGGGGCATGGTTTGAGATTCAATAGTTAAATGTGTGTGATATTGTGACTACTCATGTAGCTGCAGACATGTGCCGCAAGCAGTATGTGTGTGTTTGTGAATATGTGTGTATATACTGTGTGTGTGTATGTATGATAATGCATGTATGTGTGTGTGTATGTGTTTATATATGGGGGACCCTACCACACTTTTGCCGGGGGCCCTGGCTGGTCTTAGTCCGTCCTAAATGGGTGGGGCTTTCTCAAAGGGGCATGGTCTTGTGCACCACCATCATAAAAATTCACCAGCCGCCACTGGGTGGTGGGTTCTGTCGGTTTAGGGATACAAAAGTATAGTTGTTATGCTCCATGTAATATATTCTAAAGGGATCCTTTACTATACATCGCCAATGTCGGTGCTGATGCTGGCTGGAATTTATCGCCAGCATCGCAGGCCATTGGGATGTATAGTAAAACGCCTCTTGGCAATGCCGTCTGTTAATAAAGATATCAGCTTAGAATATTTTGCTAGCTCGCTCAACATCACGTCTGATCCCTTTTAATATAACGCTGCAATGTTTTATTGCTTATTTCTCCTGCCTCCCACTAGGAGTGTAATTTCTTCTGCTGGCTATGTTTACACTGCTCTTCTTTAGCCTATACTTAATTATATAAACTTTTAGTACAGGTAGCCCTCAGTTTACGCCGGGGTTAGGTTCCAGAAGGAATGGTTGTAAATCAAAACCGTTGTAAATTGAAACCCAGTTTATAATGTAAGTCAATGGGAAGTGAGGGAGTTAGGTTCCAGGCCCCTCTCAAATTTGGCATAAGTAACATATAATACATTATTTTTAAGCTTTGAAATGAAGACTTTAAATGCTAAACAGCATTATAAACCTAATAAAATAATCACACAACACAGAATATGTAATTAAACTAAGTTAAATGAACAAAAACATTTGCTAAACAGCATTATAAACCTAATAAAATAATCACGAAACACAGACTTCACTTGTATTTTTCTGCAAACAGTTCTTTCTATGCATTCCAATCTGGACTGATTTATAGACAGGAAGATCTTGTTCTTTTGAAATCTGCTCGATAGCTAAGGTCTGGTTAAACTGATTAATTTCAGCTTGCTTGGCTTTGCTGCAACACAAGCGGACAGCTCCACCTACTGGCTATTTTAATAAATGCACTGCTTCTCAATGCTTTTCAATAGCAGTCACATGACTGGAAAAAAAGGTTGTTATTCTGAAACGGTGTAAATTGAACCGTTGTAAAACGAGGGTCACCTGTATATGTAGGGATACCACTTGCAAAATCAGCTATTTCAAATGCAGAAATAAAGTAAAAGGTGCTATTTGTAACCATTTTAGTACACATCAGCACGTAAAATGGATCATTATAGACAAAAGGGAGAAACATTTATGGTAAACTGCCCCTTTAAAGGTGGATTTTTCTGATTAATAATACTATACACTATGTGGTAGCTCATTGCTCATACTAATCTACACAAGTGCAGGTTTTCTAAGCCTTTGGAATAGTCTTACAAACTCACTAGCCCAGATTACATAAATGTCCCCATGTGGCCTTATTATAAGTGACAGCGCATCGAATGCAGAAGCCAGGAATGAAACACTGAGCTGAACTCTCTTGGCTCTAGCGCCGGATACCGTAGCATGAAATATTACAGAGTAAGAGTCAGGAGACGCAGAAAGTGCAGAAAATAAAAACACATTTTACAGCTGGCTCAGGAGGAAAAGACAATTTAAACTGATTTTACTATCTCTGTATACAAAGCTGTAATCTCGGGCTACACTCTTGTGAGTTATCTTCTGCTTCATAACAAAGAGGACTTGCTGACATGTTTTTATTCTGCTCTCCGCTGCAACTATATTTAACTCATTCCATTGCAGTTCTACAGGTCCTTTTAATGCTCAACGGAATCTTACCACAATCAAGAAGATCAACCACTCCTATTCTGCTTTGAAAATGTGATTGGTTAAAGAGACAGTACGCTGTGATTTTTTTTTAAAATGGGCTACTTTTACAGCTCTGTTTAGCTCTCTTTCTCCACGCATTTCGCCTCCTCTCCCGTTCTTATTGTAACTCTTGCACATGATGCCAGTTCTCTCATTTCATTTACAGGTTCATCCTTTAGTCCTTCAAATTGCTAATTTCATTCATATTAGATCCATTTTGGAATTTTAATACACAAGAACTTTTTTAAGATTTAGAGCATTCACGCCTTTTCTGTCACGGCCTCAATTTGATTATACATTTATGTATGCTTTTTACGTGCGAAATAGAACTATTGGAATGTTTCTCAGTTATGTTTATAAACAGTTCATTAAAAAAAAGTCTTACCCTGTTAGTCTGAAAAAAATCAAGTTGTACCTTTTGATACACTGTGAGCAAGATTACAAGTCACGCAGCAAATCTGTTTTTCGCAAATGCGAAAACACTGCACGGGTTAAGGTTTTTGTGCATTTGGGGTTGCACAGGAATTACAAGTTACAAAATAATTTATATTGCGCGCATGTTAACCTGCGTAATCCATAAAGCCAGATTGCGTGAGCGTTTATGTATTCCTCCATAGAAGTTAATGGAGAAGACAAATAGAAAAAAAACTAAAACCCTAATCTGTTGCACAAAGCCCATGACTTATTCTCGTAGAAAAGTGTATATGAAAATGTGAATATTTTATATTGGAAGAATGTTTTCACAGAATAAGTTCTATTTATTTCTAAATACATATTTCTCTATATATGTGAAGATTTGTGGACTGATATATCTATTTATAGTGAGGTATGTATATATATATATATATATATATATATATATATATATATATATATATAAAGATATCTTGAGATCTATATGTGAATATCTCTTTGAATATCCATCCGAGATATTTATTAATGTGCATAAGATTGGATTGTAAAATCTTTTCATTATCGCTATAGTTAAACGTATCTCTATACATATAAATCCATGTTTCTCAATGTATGTGTATGTATGTCAATGTAAAATCCCTGCCCGAGATCTCCTATCTTTGAGCCCTTATAACTTTTGTTTGCAATATTTTTAATAGACAGTGTTAATATGAGTGTAACTGTACTCTGTAATGTACTTTTGAAGTATTTTGTGAAACTTTTATCTTGCAGAAAACTGTTAACTCTTTGAGCGTGAAAAGGATTGTTGTGTAAAAGGCGATTGCGTGCGTGCAATCAAGCTTTTTCAAGACTTGTAATATCTGCGCAACGAAAATTTCTTTAGAAAAGAACATGCATACGTAATGGCGTGCTACATCTGTAAAAAATATTATTATATTTCCCACTAACCAGATTCTTAGATTACATCCAACTTGATGCACTTCTTAATAAATCCCCACTGTAAATAGGGCACCTTTCTTCTCTCTGACATAGCTGTGACTATTTGCAGCAAAAGTCTGCCAAAAACAAACAAACCCTTATTATGGTTTTGATAAAAAGCTAAGCCTGAATCATTCTGCCACTGTGTATTATGCACTGCAGGTACAAAGCAGAAAGAGGTCAAGTGGTGTTGCTATCTTCTGTCTGCTGTGCTCGTGCGCACATGAATTATTAGGTGCCAGCCATAAAAAAAATTAATCAACATCACAAAGATCAAGAGCAAATTCTTTTTACCTATTTTTTATTAAGGCCAGCTAATTTGAGAGTATAATAATGATAACAAATTATACAGTTCTTTTTCTCCTGGTTGGACTTAAAGGACCACTCAATGCAGTATATTTCCATAATTAGCAAGTGCATAATAAAAAACAAATGATTTAACACCTACTCTGAATTTCAAATCAGCAGTAGAATTTTTTCTGACAAATTTATTTTTTCTCCCATTTTCCGGCCCCTTGTATCATGTGACAGACAGCAGCCAATCACAGACTAGTATATGTATACCCTGTGAGCTTGTGCACACGCTCGGTAGGATCTTGTTTCCCAAGTGTGCATGTAAACAGACTGTACAAAATTTGATAATGGAAGGAAATTGGAAAGTGTCTTAAAACAGCATGTTCTGTCTGAATAATAAACATTTATTTTGACTTGAGTGTCCCTTTAACACATGTACTGTTACATTAGAGGGTTTGAATTTAGAGGTTTTAGTCTTGAAAGGAATGTGTGAACAGGTAGGTTTTGAGTCTTTCTTTAAAAATGTCCAGAGAAAGCACTTCTTTCACAGTGCTGGGGAGAGTGTTCTGCAGAGATGGAGCGGCTAAAAGCTTAAACACCACATTCATGGTGAATTTAGGTTAAGTTTGTTTTTTTCTGACCCTGTATTGGAGAGAGGATGGTCTGGTTTTCACAATAGCAGGTAGGATACAGTGCACAGACCAAAAAATGTTTTAGAAAAATCTTTTCTCCCAAAAAAAAGTACTTTAATTTCTGCCTATATTCATTAAGGGAGTCGTTCAGAATTTGTTTTTTAACGAAAATCTGTTTGTCTGCCATATTCTATGGGGAACATCTACAGAAGAGCAACTCTATAGCAGCAACACAAAAATAATAATAATGTGGTCAGGTTTGGCCAAGAGCAAAAGTAAAGTTTGTTTTTTAATTGAGGACATACAAATTTTATTTTAAATTATACAAGTAAAAGAAATATATACTTACATCAAGATTGTATACAAAGCTTGACAAATATGGCAATATTAACAGAAAAACTGTCCTCATTTTGTATCCCTTTAAATATCCAGTTGGACCACTCATCGGTCCCTGATATATACCTATTAAACAATGCAGAGATTAATTTAAAATAATATCCTTTAGGAACATTATATGAAACAGACTACAAAACTGTATGAAGTTAAACTAGATGATCAAAATGATATAATTATTTACAAAATAAAGACCCAAACAGACAGTTGCTTTTCTGAAATATAAACACTTTTCTTAAAAGAGGGAGAATAAATCCTTGATAAATGTAATTCTATGAAAAGTAAGAATAACGAGGATAAAATGTAATATTTTAACGTTAATGGTGGTAGAAACCTGTTTCAGTAATAGTATCAATGAAGATTAAATAAAAGTGAGAACTTCATTTCTTGATCACTAGATGGTCATATCTTTTTAAGGGGTTTATTATCAAGTAGGCATTTTCCTTTATATCATAATGTATAGTGGCAGTTTATATATAGTATGCAGTATTCTATACCTCTTACAGCCTCGGCTGCTGGCCGCAAAGAAAAGGCAAGCATAGAGAAAATTAGATATTTAAACCACTGATGTCAAAGAAAATACATAAATAAATAGAATAGTGTGATCTTTAAGATTATTTGTTTTGTTCAACTTTTCTTTTGTATTAGCTAGGAAAAACCATAGGAATATATGTATATATCCTTTATTGCAGTTATACTAAATATAGTATTGTGAAAGAATACATAAAACTAAATTAGAAGTTAAAGGGACAGTCTTGTCCAAAACAAACTTTCATTATTCAGCTAGGGCATGTCATTTTAAACTAATTTCTAAGCCTTTGAAGGCTGCAACTCAGGACATTTTGACAGTTTTTCACCACTAGAGGGTGTTAGTTCATGTGTGTCATATAGATAACACTGTGCTCATGCATGTGCCTAGGAGCCAGCACTGATTGGCTAAAATGCAAGTCTGTCAAAAGAACTGAAATAAGTGGGCAGTCTGCAAAGCTTAGATACAAGATAATCACAGAGGTAAAAAGTATATTAATATAACTGTGTTGGATATGCAAAACTAGGGAATGGGTAATAAAGGGATTATCTATCTTTTAAAACAATAAATATTCTGGTGTAGACTGTCCCTTTAACATTCCAAAGCTTATAATTGAAATACACATCAATATGGTTAATACTATAAAATAAATTAACTTAAACTTAACATGTAATGGTTAACTATTTCAAGTATTAAGAGGTAACAGATTGTCAGGGTTTTTTCCCTGGTTGTTTGCCATGTGCTTCTGGCAGCCATTTTACTCACCTCTCTTCCTGACTATGGTGCATTGTGGGGGATGCTGCTCATTTCCTGCACTTCCTTTTATGGCCAGACTGGTGTGCATCATCCATGTAAGACAGGATACAGTCTCAGAATTGTGATGTCATCACTTATTATTTAAAGGGCCTCTGTTCAGTATGCTTTGCCTTTGCATTGTCTCAGACCTGTTTGTGAGAGTTCCTGTGTATTACCTGGCTGCCTGACATCATTCCTGGTTCCTGATCCCTGGCTTGTTCCTGACTCTGCTGTTTTCCTTGTTCCTGATTCCGACTCGTCTGACTATTCGCTTTGGCTCCTGACTCGGCTCGTCTGACTACCAGCTCTGGTTTTGACTCCTGGCTTGTTATTTGACTTGTGGAATTTTTATTATTTTTTGGTATTAATAAAGGTGTGATTATTTTTGCACTTCTCGTCTCAGTCTGATTCCTAGGACCCTGACATTACGCAAAGGCCATGAATCCTGATAGTGCTAATTATCCACCTTTACCTGCCATCATTTCCAGGATGGATGTACAGGATCACCGCTTGGATCAATTTGCACTAGCCCTGCAAACCCTGCTGACTTGCACTGCACATTTGGACCAAAGTGTTCCGCAAGTTATGGCTGCTCCTGTTTCCGCTGCTGCACCTATGCCTACCAGGAGCATGTCCGGTTCTGCACCTCTACCTCAGCGATATGGAGGCGATCCTATTCAGTGCAGAGGGTTTTTGAACCAGGTGGGCTTTTACTTTGAGATGTTACCTCAGGCGTTTCCCTCTGACAAAGCTAAGGTGGGATTTCTCATCTTGTTACTCTCTGACACAGCTCTTGCCTGGGCTAATCCCTTATGGGAGACTAATAAACCTGTGATTTCAAATTACCCTGAATTTGTGGCCTCTTTTCGAAGGGTATTTGATGTTCCGGCTCGCTCCTCCTCTGCTGCTAAACGACTCATGTCTATTCAGCAAGGTACAAGATCTGTTGCTCAGTATGCTATTGAGTTCCGTACGCTTGCCACAGAGGTAGGTTGGAACAATGAAGCCCTTGTTGCCGCCTTCTTTCATGGGTTCTCTGATGTGATTAAAGACAAAGTTGCTGCCAGAGATTTATCAGAGGATCTCGAGGCATTGGTGTCTTTTTTGATCCTAATTGACATCAGACTCAGAGAGAGGCCCTCTTTCAAGGAGCGCTTGCGGAAGCCTCCTGTTCCGTTGTCTCCTACGTGTTCGTTCCCACCCATGCCTCCCTCTCCTCCCATGCCTCCTGGTCCCGAGTCACCAGGTACTGCTGAGCTGATGCAGTTGGGATTCACGCGTCTCTCCACGGCGGAGAGGGCCTTTAGGAGGAGGGAGGGGCTCTGCCTCTATTGTGGGTTACAGGGCCACTTTTTGAAGTCTTTACCTACACGGCTGGGAAACGCTCACACCTAAGGTCCTGTCCGGGGCAGACCTTGGGTGGTTTATCCTCGTCCCCGGAACCGCTGAAGGAGAAACCTTTGGTCACGGTTGTCCTTTCCTGGGTGGACTCCTCCATAGTCACTCACGCTCTTGTTGCCTCCGGTGCTGGGGGCTATTTCATTGACAGTGCTTTTGTATCAAAGCACTCCATTCCTGTTTTGCCTCGGTCCGTTCTGCTTGCTATTGAGGCCATTGATGGCAGGCCCCTTCAGCCCGCACTCGTTACTCACGAAACTGCTCTGTTGTCCATGGTTGTTGGGGCTCTCTATTTTGAAACCCTCCAGTTCCAGGTGATAACCTCTCAGCATTTTCCGGTTGTTCTGGGTTATCCCTGGCTCCAAAAGCACAATCCCATTCTCGACTGGCGCAGGTCCAAAATTTTGTCGTGGCCCCCACAATGTATTTCCACTTGTCTTCGGAAACTAGTTAGTCTTGTGCACTTCTTCGGTATCTCAATTGCCTGAGGAGTACCGAGAGTTCCTAGACGTTTTTGACAAGGTGCGTGCCGGTACGTTACCTCCTCATCCGGTCTTACGATTGTGCCGTAGACCTGCAACCCGGAGCCATTCCTCCTTGTGGCCGGGTGTACCCTCTGTATGTTGCAGAGAATTGTGCTATGGAGGAGTATGTTGCCGATGTTCTGTCATGGGGGATCATTCGCAAATCCTGCTCTCCTGCAGGGGCTGGCTTCTTCTTTGTGAAGAAAAAGGGTGGCTAGTTAAGATCATGCATCGATTATAGGGGTCTTAATCTGCTCATTACGGAACTCTTTGACCGCCTCAAGGGAGCTATGGTCTTTACTAAACTTGATTTGAGAGGAGTGTACAATCTCGTTAGGATTAAGGAGCGCCACAAATGGAAAACAGCATTTAACACCAGGAGCGGGCATTATGAGTATCTTGTAATGCCCTTTGGCCTATGTAATGCTCCTGCTGTTTTTCAGGAATTTATTAATGATGTCCTACGAGATATGTTGCAACAAGTCTGTTGTGGTGTACTTAGACGACATCCTCATACACTCACCCACACTTGAGGCTCATCGTTCTGATGTTACACGGGTTCTTCAGAGACTACGTGAGAACGGCCTGTTTTGTAAACTAGAGAAATGTGAGTTCCATCAGACTCAAGTAACCTTCCTAGGTTATGTTATCTCTGTTGCAGGGTTCTCCATGGATCCTGACAAGTTATCTGCAGTTCTGTAGTGGCCTCGCCCAGTTGGTCTTCGGTCTATTCAACGTTTTTTGGGGTTTGCCAATTACTATAGAAAGTTTATTAAAAACTTTTCTTCCTTGGTCAAACCTATCACAGACATGACCCGTAAAGAGAATGATCCACTCCATTGGTCACCTACTGCCATTAAGGCCTTTGATAGTCTTAAGACTGCCTTTGCTGCCGCTCCAGTTCTGGCCCATCCTAACCCTGTCCTGCCTTTTGTTCTTGAGGTCGATGCGTCTGAGACTGGAGTAGGTGCCCTCTTGTCTCAATGTCCTACGCCTGGCGGTTCCTTGCATCCATGTGGTTTCTTCTCTAAGAAATTGTCTCCAGCGGAGTGCAATTATGAAATTGGTGACAGGGAATTACTGGCCATAATTTTGGCACTCAAGGATTGGAGGCATCTTCTCGAGGGTACTAGCGTGCCAGTGCTCATTCTTACTGACCTGGCTTGTTATTTGACTTGTGGACTTTTTGTTATTTTTTGCTATTAATAAAGGTGTGATTATTTTTGCACTTCTCGTCTCAGTTTGATTCCTGGCACCCTGACACAGATCTAACATTAATCTATGCAGTTCAGATACATTCAGGAAAAGACCCACTTGGTCAAAAAGGTTTTGGGATCTATTTTTAGGGGTAGGTAGAGAGATATATCATATAGAGAGGCCTCAGAAGTTTTAGAAGTCTCATGGAGTATCATCCCAACAGTTTTGTAAGCTGGGGTCCAGATGCTTTATTGACAGAACGTTGAGTTGACTGGTAAAGTTTCACCGCCGGTATGAGCCAAGTATATGAGGCTTTTCCAACCCAAGTGTTATTCAAGGTTAGTGTTCCAGGGATGTTGAATGTATGTCAGAGAGCCAGACCTCTGGTCCTAGCAATGGAGGATATGGAATATAGAAGGCTGGTTGCAATATGTATAAGCGGTTTCCCACATTAGGTGATAGAAATGGCCATAGTATATCTGTTTTTGTTAAGTTCTTAAATGTTGATGAGTCCCACGGGAATGTTAGATGGGTTGAAGCAGTGAAATAGTTTGTAGTGTCTGCAGTCTGCCTTTTTGAGATGTTTCTTGTAAAGGCCCCACAACGACGCCATATGACTCCTTTGGTTAGCTGGTTCTGTATAGTTATGAGAAAGTTTTGTTTCTGAGGAAATATCTTTTTGTGGAAGTAACATAGTACTTTATCCATTAGTGATTGAAAGAGCTTTTCCAATCTGAAGTAGATTGCGTCTAAGCTCTGTAGAGATGATTCCTCAGGCATGGTTGTCGGTTGTTAATGTGAATCTGTGTTTGTTGAATAGTCAAAGATAAAAGATGCAGTCTAGTATGCTAAAATTAGTTGCAGGGTAACCCAGTTTTCCCAGGGTGGGGGTTGATACCTATAACTGAGCCGCCACTCCAGGCCGTAGACATTGGATCTGTGGCTCCAGTTTCATACAAAATTGAAGTTTTGATTCTTCTTATACTTATTATAAATCAATTTTGAATAGTATACATTTGAGCTTTTGAAGCCGTTCCCACTGGAATAGTGTAAATGGGAACTTTTGAAGCCTTTACAGCCTAAATAGTGTAAATGTGAACCCTTTAAGCCTTCCTAAATTATGTCAATTTGAACCTTTGAAGACTTATTGGCCTAAATATTGTAAATTTGAGCCTTGAATGCCTTTCCGGCCTAAATAGTGTAAATTTGAACCTTTAAAACCTTTCCGGCCTACATTAGTATAAATTTGAACCTTTGAAGCCTTTCTAGCCTAAGTAGTCTAAATTTGAACATTGAATGTCTTCCCGGCCTAAATATTGTAAACTTTAACCTTTAAAACCTTTCCGGCCTAAGTAGTGTAGTTCTTTTAAGCCTTTCTGGCCCAATTATTGTAAATTTGAACCTTAGAAGCCTTTCCTGCTTAAGGGCTAGATTATGAGTGGAGTGCACAAGCTTTTTGTGCTCTGTGGTCTGTGCTCGTATTATGAGTTAAAAGTTAGAAGTTTGAGCTTGAGTGCATGCATACTTGCGATCAAAGACTATGCGAGGTTGCAAACGCATAAATGCATTCCCCCATATACTTTGATGGAGCCGTGATAAAAAAAAAAACACCCAGCAAGTCACGCAAACCTGATTGCGGTTATTTAAAAGGGCAAATACAGAAACTTATATGACATAATGTACATTCTAATGTTCTGAACATAGCAGAATATGTTCTATATTTTGTTACATATATATTACTATTTATATAGCTCGTGGAATTTGGTTAAATATATATGTATACCTATATATATAGTTGATTATATGTAGGTATAGATATTATTATTATGCTTTATTTATAAAGCGCCAACAGATTCCGCAGCGCTGTCCATGGGTAACAATGATAGAAGTACAGTACAATATGAGATACCAGACAAAATTTACCAAACAAATACATGGGGAATAGGGGGCCCTGTTCCCGTGGGAACTTCCAATCTAGATGGGTAGGAGGGTGAGAAACAGTAGGGGGGGGACTGCAAAGGTGGGAATAATGTTAGTGTGGAGTTAGATGAGGGCAACTATTAGGCGAGTGGAATTCATTCACTGATTTGGAGATAGGCTTCCCTGAGCAAGAAGGTCTTTAGGGAGCATTTAAAGGAGGAGAGTTTACGGGAAAGTCTGACAGCTCGAGGATGTGCGTTCCAGAGGGTTAGGTGCCGCACAAGAGAAGTCATGTAGTCTAGCATGGGAGGAGGTGATATATACAGATACATAAATGAATATCTATTTAAAGGGATACTGAACCCAAATTTTTGTTTCATGATTCAGATAGAGCATCCAATTTTAATCAACTTTCTAATTTACTCCTATTATTTTTTTCTGAATCATGAAACAAAAAATTTGAGTTCAGTAACCCTTAAACAATACATAGAACAAATTCCCCTATGTGAAGAACATTGTAATGTACAATATTTACAGTACAATAATATTTTATTAAAAAATGAATACATATTTAGACATGTATATCTATGTATCTCTATATTAAAGTCCTTTGCAGCCTTTTTTTCTAAATCCTGAGACCTAGGGGACGATTTATTAATGTGCAGGTGGACATGATCTGCTGTAGCGGATCATGTCCGCCCCACATTGATAAATGCCGACCGCATCCGCAGTCGGCATTTATCATTGCTCAAGCATTTTGTGTGAAGTGTTTGTGCAATGCCGCCCCCTGCACATTAGCAGGGGGTGTCAATCATCCCAATCGTATACGATCGGGGTGACTACTATCCGCTGCCTCAGAGGTGGCAGACAAGTTAAGGAGCAGTGGTCTTAAGAAAACAGCGCGGAAACAGCAGGATACAATGCTTCTTAAATCGACCCCCTCATATCTTTGATCCCTTATAACTTTTTATTGCAATTTTGTTTTGCAATCATTTTTATCAGACAATGTTATTATGAGTGTAACTGTACTGTTAAATGTATCGTGCAACTGTTTTGTCTCGCATAACAGTCAATCAGAGCTTTCAAGTTGCGGTAATCATTCTAGCGTAAATTACGTTTGCGTTTTGCGCATTCACATTTACATTCAACTCATAATACAATCATTATTTAACTTGCACTCAAAGGGGTGCGAAAACCCGATATTGCTCACACAGCAGTTAGCTCGCCACTCGTAACCTAGCCCTAAATAGTGTAAATTTGAATTTATATAGGGCTAGATTATAAGTGGAGCGCAAAATATCACAATATTCGCGCTACACTTAGTAATACCAGCACACCCAAATGTGCACTGGTATTACAAGTTAGGTGGAATGCGAACGTGACCTTGCATTCCTATTGCACAGAAGCTTTGCGCTCGAGAGCACGCTTCCATAGGCTCCAATGAAGCCTTGTTCTCATGCCATGTTTATGTGTATATACATATATATTTATGTGTTTATGTGTATATACATCTATATTTATGTGTTTATGTATATATACATATATGTTTATGTGTTTATGTGTATATACATCTATATTTTTGTGTTTATACATATATATTTATGTGTTTATGTGTATATACATATATATTTATGTGTTTATGTGTATATACATATATATTTATGTGTTTATGTGTATATACACATTAATACATTAATAGAAATGTATAAATTCATATACATATATATTTACAGGGAACACACAGTTCCCATAAACCGCCAACTTTAACCCCTCATAACTGCTTTTTGCAGGGGGGGGGGGGCTGGTATTTTAAAAAATGCTACTCTTTGTTTTGGGGCCAATTGGAGGTTATTTTGAAAATTATCCAGAGGTCTGATCTCTGGTTAATTTTCGGTGCGCTAATGGCTGGTTATTTATTGCGCGCCCTTAAACTGGCAAATTTGCCTATTTAAAAGCGTGTTATAAATTAGCGCTCCACTTGTAATCTAGCCCTAAGTGTTTCCTGCCTTTACAGAAACAAAGCAGCTAAAAAAAATTGTCACATGCTTTTGTTTATTTTTTCGTTAATAGAGCACATGTGTATTATTTTCATACAACTGCAATGAGAATAAGAAAAATGTTGTGTTTTTACAGTCATCCAAAAAAATGACTGCATGTGTCTATAGGATATTCCAGCTGCCACTTGTAGGGTTAAAAATAGCAAAATAGTCAAAAATGCTTCTAGTGATTCACATCACTGTTTTTGAGAGATTAAGAGATTTTAACTGTGCACCGGCGGGCAGACCATATGTACATATACCCAGTGTAACCCTCCTTCAAACACTGCACCTGCCTATAGAGCTGGCAGTGGCATATATTGTAATTGCAATTAATCAATTGCACCTCACAGATGATAATCGCTTGCGGGTCGCTGTTTGAACGCCTGTGCACAGAACAAATGTACATAAGCTTAGGGAGACCAAGCAGAGTATAAAAAAAGCTTGAAATAATAAATAGCTTATACCAGAAGCATTGCAAAAATGTTTCTATTCAAAACTAATACATCATTCTTTAAAATAACTCAAAATATCCCCTGACCCAATGAATGAAGCTAATAAACGTTTACTAAAGCAAATCTACAGTGATTTATTAGAGCAGGCAAAACAATTTCATCACAGTAATCTCTGACTGCCACTAATTAAGTTGCCAGACCCATTTAAATTGAATTATAGGAGGAAAGTGGAATAAGGCATGGGTCTAAGCCATTATTCTAGTGTTATCCAACAGCATCATGTTTAATATTATGTGATTGTACTTTTGGATAAACTACTAAAATATTCTTATCAGTAGCAGTGTCTGTGTGTAGTAATATACAAGGCTCGCTGGGTGGGTCAAGAACTGAGCAATGCAAGGGTTAACCCATTTGACAATGAAAAAGCTTCCCAGGCAAGATTAGATCTCACTTAGAGAAGAAAAGAAATATTGACTTTGCTTCTTGCATAACAAATTAATCAGTTTATTTCTGTGCAAGTCCATCACATGCAGTAATTATTGTCTTGCTGCATCTTTTTCTCTGTACTAATTATCTTTCTATCGTTATCCAAACAAAGCATCGAATGTGCGAGACTCAAAGTGAACAATTTCTCTGTGTATTCAGCAAATTAGATAAAGGCATTCAGGTCAATTTTTGAACACTTTGGAAATATTGAAGTTTTTTATTTTTAAATTAAAATATTGTCACATTTATTTACTCTCCATTTTAATAGTCATAACCTGACACATTGTAAAAGTTGGACATTTTAATATTTTTAGTTAATTATTTACCAATTGAAGCTGTTTAAATCAAGGGCAATTACATTAGCATATTTTATTTCATCATTAGAGACATTTAGTGCTAGATTACGAGTGGAGCATTAACGCATATTGCAATATCGCCATTTCGTTAACTTACGCTCATATTACAAGTTGAAAGTAAATGCAATCCCATTTTACGCTAAAACTTTTTAAGCAAATTCAAAGCTCGCTGAAAGGGTTTGGGCTCATAAATAAATTACTAATATGAGCAAATTAAACAAATACACTATGAATTCAAAAAGTTCATTTAAACTCCTCTTGTGAAATCATAGATATATAACAACATCAATAGCAATAACATGCGTGATCCGAACTGAGCGGTCGCACTGAAGTGGAGCTCCTAGACGAAGTACTTATTATAAACTTATTATAAACTTATTCTTCCTAATTAAAGGACTTGAGACTAACTCTTCTGAACCCAGGATTATTCCCCTGTACTTGAGGACTGCGTCCTGCATATAATTCTGTACCAGCCGGTGCTTGTGACAGGAGCCGCACTGAGAGTGACCATTAGACAGCCTGCGAGTGACATCTGTAGCCACAGCATAACCACCAACCTTGTCGGCAAACAACTGCAGTTGTTCTCCAGCTCTGGAGGGTCGGGGCTCCGCTCCGGAGCTACAGCAGCTTCAAGCATCAGATCTCCCTAACGCCGGTCGCTGACCAGAAAGGAGGCCGCAGATCCACCCCACATTCGGCATTACCCGAGACCCGACTACAACTAAACAGCAGCTGACAGCGACCTACTCAGCTGAACCCAGAGTAAAGAAGGTGTCCCTCGGCTGGGAGAAGGTGTAAAACTGAGCTGGTAAGTGCACCCATGCTACATAGTGACTGAACGCTGTGGCGCGAAAACACCGCCATCTTACCTTTCCCCATACCAGCCTCCCATGCTCTCACGCCAGACCCGCACATATTATTGAGACTCTGGTATTCACATAGCGGGTAATAGTCCTGAGGAAAGGGGCAGTTATAAGATATTGGGGCACCGTAACACCAACTCACTTTGCAACACCACAAGCCGGGCTCCGGACACAGTGTCTATAGCAGCTGCATATACAGACTGTGCAAAAGTTCCCCAGGTCCCGGCCCTGCTCCCATCCTGAAACTTGCTCCCCATATAACCGACCAGGACTTTTCAGCCATTGGGGGATACTACTACTATTATTATTATCACTATTATTAACAGCCATATCCACGGGTGCATACATTTTTACTGCCCCTGTGATGCCACCATTGGAACTATCAAGGGAGATAGATCTAGCCTAATACTGGACCTCATGCAATTGGGAGACACTGAGTATAGCCCCACACAGCAAGTGTAACAAGCTGCAACACAGGGAGTCCTGCATATAGGAGGCTTGAAATCACTCCAGGCTCTCTATTTTTACTGAAGCAGTGGTCTCTTATAGTGATTCACAGGCAACTGCCTACTGTCTGCAAGGGCAGCATCCCAGCAAGGCACATCAGTACTTCCTCACCACCCCACACATATCTTGGGCTGTCCTGAACTGAGAATTGACAGACCTACTACGCCAGCTACTGTGTACTTTATCCCCTCTCCCTACCATTTCCCACCTGCCTTCACGGGTGGGTCATATCCTCATCCCCTTTGCCCACTTAGTCAAAAGGAGACACATCCCCTGGGGAGTGGGGTAGGTACTAAGGACTGCCGTTATCATATGCATGGCCCTATGAAATAGGGACTAAATCTACATAGAGTTCACATTCCATGAAAGTGGCTTAGCCCTCTCCCACGGTCTCTCTAACTACCTACACGAGATAGGGCATTTGACCACAAGGCCCTCAGAATAAACTGTCCTTGCCAGAATATTCCTTTCTTCTGTTAAGTGTGATCAGTCCACGGGTCATCATTACTTGTGGGATATTAACTGCTCCCCTACAGGAAGTGCAAGATGATTCACCCAGCAGAGTTGCTATATAGCTCCTCCCCTCTACGTCACCTCCAGTCATTCTCTTGCACCCAACGACTAGATAGGATGTGTGAGAGGACTATGGTGATATATTTAGTTTTTATATCTTCAATCAAAAGTTTGTTATTTTATAATAGCACCGGAGTGTGTTATTCCTTCTCTGGTAGAATTTGAAGAAGAATCTACCTGAGTTTTTCTATGATTTTAGCCGGAGTAGTTAAGATCATATTGCTGTTTCTCGGCCATCTGAGGAGAGGTAAACTTCAGATCAGGGGACAGCAGGCAGATTAATCTGCAAAGAGGTATGTAGCAGTTTATTATTTTCTGACATGGAATTGATGAGAAAATCCTGCCATACCGTTATAATGTAAACTCAGCCTTGAATGCAGTAGATGTAGCTGATATCAGGCTGTCATGTATGTATATTTTACACTTCAGTTTTCTGGGAAATGGTACTTCTCTGGCTTTTAAACTGTATACATAGACTTAACCTATTTTGCAGGGACTTGCAATAGGTTTTAAATGACAATTAATTATTGAGGTAAAACGTTTTTTTGCTGGCATGTAAAAACGTTTTTTTCTCTGAGGTACTGGGTGAAAAAATGTTTTGGGCACTTTAGGTTACCTTAAGAAAATGTTTGTTCAACAAGGGTTTATATTGCAACCTCTTGCATGTATTGCGCCTGTCACGGCTGCAGCAGCATTTTGGTTTGAGTCTCTGGAAGAGACACTTCAATCATCCACACTAGATGACATCACACACAAACTTAAATTCCTTAAGTTAGCTAATTCATTTATTTCAGATGCCGTAGTACATTTAACTAAACTTGCGGCTAAAAATTCAGGATTCGCCATTCAGGCACGCAGAGCTCTGTGGCTAAAATCCTGGTCAGCTGATGTTACGTCTAAATCTAAATTGCTTAATATTCCTTTCAAAGGGCAGACCTTATTCGGGCCCGGCTTGAAAGAGATTATTGATGACATTACAGGAGGTAAAGGTCATGCCCTGCCTCAGGACAAGGCCAAAGCCAAGGCTAGACAGTCCAATTTTCGTTCCTTTCGTAATTTCAAAGCAGGAGCAGCATCAACTTCCTCTGCACCAAAACAGGAAGGAGCTGTTGCTCGCTACAGACAAGGCTGGAAACCTAACCAGTCCTGGAACAGGGGCAAACAGGCCAGAAAACCTGCTGCTGCCCCTAAGACAGCATGAATTGAGGGCCCCCAATCCGGGACCGGATCTAGTGGGGGGCAGACTTTCCCTCTTCGCCCAGGCTTGGGCAAGAGATGTTCAGGATCCCTGGGCGTTAGAGATCATATCTCAGGGATACCTTCTGGACTTCAAATCCTCTCCCCCAAGAGGGAGATTTCATCTGTCAAGGTTGTCAACAAACCTAACAAAGAAGGAAGCGTTTCTACGCTGCGTACAAGATCTTTTATTAATGGGAGTGATCCATCCAGTTCCGCGGTTGGAACAAGGACAAGGGTTTTACTCAAATCTGTTTGTAGTTCCCAAAAAGAGGGAACCTTCAGGCCAATCTTGGATTTAAAGATCCTAAACAAATTCCTAAGAGTTCCATCGTTCAAGATGGAAACTATTCGAACAATTTTGCCCATGATCCAAGAGGGTCAGTACTTGACCACAGTGGATTTAAAGGATGCTTACCTTCACATACCGATTCACAGAAGTCATTACCGGTATCTAAGGTTTGCCTTTTTAGACAGGCATTACCAGTTTGTAGCTCTTCCATTCGGACTGGCTACGGCTCCAAGAATCTTCACAAAGGTTCTGGGCACTCTTCTGGCAGTACTAAGACCGCGAGGAATTTCAGTAGCTCCGTACTTAGACGACATACTGATACAAGCTTCAAGCTTTCAAACTGCCAAATCTCATACAGAGATAGTACTGGCATTTCTAAGGTCGCATGGATGGAAAGTGAACGAAGAGAAAAGTTCTCTCTTTCCACTCACAAGAGTTCCCTTCCTGGGGACTCTGATAGATTCTGTAGAAATGAAGATTTACCTGACAGAGGACAGGTTAACAAAACTTCAAAATGCATGCCGTGTCCTTCATTCCATTCAAGAGACCAGAAATTCTCTTCTATGGTGGCTTTATCGGCCACATCTGTCCAGGGGAATGCCATTCAGCAGGCCAGACTGGTCAATTGTAACAACAGACGCCAGCCTACTAGGTTGGGGCGCTGTCTGGAATTCTCTGAAGGCTCAGGGACTATGGAATCAGGAGGAGAGTCTTCTTCCAATAAACATTCTGGAATTGAGAGCAGTCCTCAATGCTCTTCTGGCTTGGCCCCAGTTAGCAACTCGGGGGTTCATCAGGTTCCAGTCGGACAACATCACGACTGTAGCTTATATCAACCATCAGGGAGGGACAAGAAGCTCCCTAGCAATGATGGAAGTATCGAAGATAATTCGCTGGGCAGAGTCTCACTCTTGCCACCTGTCTGCAATCCACATCCCGGGAGTGGAGAACTGGGAGGCGGATTTCTTAAGTCGTCAGACTCTTCATCCGGGGGAGTGGGAACTTCATCCAGAGGTCTTTGCCCAAATACTTCCACGTTGGGGCAAACCAGAGATAGATCTCATGGCGTCTCGACAGAACGCCAAGCTTCCGCGCTACGGGTCCAGATCCAGGGATCCGGGAGCGGTCCTGATAGATGCCTTGACAGCACCATGGACCTTCAGGATGGCTTATGTGTTTCCACCTTTCCCGATGCTTCCTCGATTGATTGCCAGAATCAAACAGGAGAAAGCATCAGTGATTCTAATAGCGCCTGCATGGCCACGCAGGACTTGGTATACAGATCTGGTGGACATGTCATTCTGTCCACCTTGGTCGTTACCTCTGAAACAGGACCTTCTGATTCAGGGTCCTTTCAAACATCAAAATCTAACTTCTCTGAAGCTGACTGCTTGGAAATTGAACGCTTGATCTTATCAAAGCGTGGTTTTTCTGAGTCAGTTATTGATACCTTAATACAGGCTAGGAAGCCTGTCACCAGAAAGATTTACCATAAAATATGGTGTAAATACCTATATTGGTGCGAATCCAAAGGTTACTCTTGGAGTAAGGTTAGGATTCCTAGGATATTGTCTTTTCTACAAGAAGGTTTAGAAAAGGGGTTATCCGCTAGTTCCTTAAAGGGACAGATCTCAGCTCTGTCCATTCTGTTACACAAGCGTCTGTCAGAAGTTCCAGACGTTCAGGCTTTTTGTCAGGCTTTGGCCAGGATTAAACCTGTGTTTAAAGCTGTGGCTCCACCATGGAGTTTAAACCTTGTTCTTAACGTTTTACAGGGTGTTCCGTTTGAACCCCTTCATTCCATTGATATAAAGTTGTTATCTTGGAAAGTTCTATTTTTAATGGCTATTTCCTCGGCTCGAAGAGTCTCTGAGTTATCAGCCTTACATTGTGATTCTCCTTATTTGATTTTTCACTCGGATAAGGTAGTTCTGCGTACTAAGCCTGGGTTCTTACCTAAGGTAGTCACTAACAGGAATATCAATCAGGAGATTGTTGTTCCATCCTTGTGCCCAAATCCTTCTTCGAGGAAGGAACGTCTTTTGCACAATCTGGATGTAGTTCGTGCCCTTAAATTTTATTTACAGGCAACTAAAGATTTTCGACAAACGTCTTCCCTGTTTGTCGTTTACTCTGGTCAGAGGAGAGGTCAAAAAGCTTCTGCTACCTCTCTCTCTTTTTGGCTTCGTAGCATAATTCGTTTAGCTTATGAGACTGCTGGACAGCAGCCTCCTGAAAGAATTACAGCTCATTCCACTAGAGCTGTGGCTTCCACTTGGGCCTTTAAGAATGAGGCCTCTGTTGAACAGATTTGCAAGGCTGCAACTTGGTCTTCGCTTCATACTTTTTCCAAATTTTACAAATTTGACACTTTTGCTTCCTCGGAGGCTATTTTTGGGAGAAAGGTTCTTCAGGCAGTGGTTCCTTCTGTATAAAGAGCCTGCCTATCCCTCCCGTCATCCATGTACTTTTGCTTTGGTATTGGTATCCCACAAGTAATGATGACCCGTGGACTGATCACACTTAACAGAAGAAAACATAATTTATGCTTACCTGATAAATTCCTTTCTTCTGTAGTGTGATCAGTCCACGGCCCGCCCTGTTTTTTAAGGCAGGTAAATATTTTTTAAATTATACTCCAGTCACCACTACACCCTTGGCTTCTCCTTTCTCGTTGGTCCTTGGTCGAATGACTGGAGGTGACGTAGAGGGGAGGAGCTATATAGCAACTCTGCTGGGTGAATCCTCTTGCACTTCCTGTAGGGGAGCAGTTAATATCCCACAAGTAATGATGACCCGTGGACTACAGAAGAAAGGAATTTATCAGGTAAGCATAAATTATGTTTTTTCTCTGTAGGGATCAGCCCATGACAACATGTAACTAGACTCTAAGTGTCTGTGACCCCGCCGGCCAATATACCCTCATTAGCATATGTGAAGTAAGCAGGCTCTCAGTAGTAACATGCAAGTCTCCATAAGTAGTTCCATTTCTTACTATAGCAGAATGTCACAGACCCATAAAAGAAAGCAGAAACCCCATACCACGCCAAAGAGAACCGTTGTGGATCATTTTCAACATCGTTCTGGCATAGCCCGGACGAGATCAGAAGATGAATACTCAGATACAGGTAGTGCCTCAGACACCCAGGCCGGGTCAGCACTAATGCAAAAAGCTTCACAAGCCCTAGGGGCAACCAACAGCTCGAATAACAACATGATAGATGCCATCCAATCCTTATTAACCTCACATCATGATTCCTTAACTAAGAGGTTTGACAGATCCCATGCGGATTTGAAGAGAGATATTGGCCTCATAGGGGAGCGAACGGACGCGCTGGAGCGCAAACAGGAGGACCTAACAATAGATCACACCAATCTCCTCAGCTACTCCCAATCCTTAGCCATGCAAATTACTGATTTAGAATTGAAGCTGGCGGATCTAGAGGATAGATCGCGCCGAAATAATATACGCATTAAGGGCATACCAGAATCAGTTTTACCACAAGACTTAGAGAAATACTTACATGACCTATTCGAAGCAGTGCTGGGGCCTGTGATAAGTACCGAGACTCTCATAGACAGAGCACACAGAGCTCTTAGAGCACGATCCGCAGATGGAGGACAACCAAGAGACGTAATAGTGAGGCTGCACTACTACACATACAGGGAAAAAATCCTCAGAGCTCTAGCTAGAGATAAGCGCCTACCTGAAGAATATGCTGGGCTGCAAATATACCCAGACCTTTCCACCCACACACTACAGCTTCGCAGGCACTTCCAACCCTTCACCAAAATTTTGAGAGAGAAGGACCTAAAATACAGGTGGGGGTTCCCAGTAAGACTTTTTATCACGAAAGATGGTCACCAATTTGTGGCCACTACCCCCGAACAGGCACGTGAATTGCTGCAAAAATGGGACATGCTCCCTATGGATGAAGAAGAGCGCTCCACAGATCCAGGGTTGGGCACTGGCCTGAGAGCATCGGCCCCGCCATGGAAACCGTTACCACGAAGACTATCTGGCTCTGCTGGAAAATCCAATGAGACCCTCAAAAAGCTCAGAGACCCTGCAGGTCCACATCAGGAAATGGACACATAGAGAGCCTGCTTACATACCTTACGTACTTTACATGCTCTACTCACTGTACTCCTTGAAAGTAGAAAATTAACCGTCACAGGAGGAAATGTCCTCTAAAGCTCAAAGATGACCATCCAGACTAAATGGAATGAAGACGGGTGAGATCAATGTACCTGCATGTTATAGCTTGTTTATCTACTTAAGTAATGGACACTAGCCACAGTCTTTAAACTTGTTTGTTATCTGTTACCAATAACACATGTACTGTTGTTTTATTGTACTGAAATGTATCTCTAGGTTCTTGATTATTCCCATCTTATACTATGTTGTTCCCTTTGACGTTTGATAACAGGAGTGATTGAGCGTAGTTTGCACTTATATCAGAGGGCATACAGCGAATATATGACTACCATTACACTAGGGTTTAAATCCATGAACCAGAAGTACGCTCTGACCACACCATAGCTTAATACCCCCTGTTAAACTTTGACCTACTTAGCAGCTGCTGAACCATTAGTTTCTCTGCTATAGATACACGAGACGACCAGCCTGTCCTTTCTGTGACCCTTAGCAGTAAATTACTGACCGCAACGACTAGAAGGCCCACAGTAAGCGACCCATAGGACAGGGGAGGCTCAATGTCCTTTTGAGACCCGGATCCTTTAGCCGTACTTTAGCTACCAGAGCAATACTCCCGACTGTTAATGAGTTGCCTGACTGCAGTACAGAACGCTCTAGTCTTTAACCTCAGCCTTCTCTCTAGTCAGCCCAGATATGATGGAACGCACACTGTACCCCTAACAAGAGTCTGGTCGTACAACACATAGGGCCTCATACTAGACATAGTGGATTAAACAATATCTGACAAGGGAATAGTGGTTGTTGTACCCCCGATAACTTTAAGTTTTATTGTTTAGCGCTGATTAAGATTCCTCCTATTGAGCTTAATGTTTATGTTCTAAGGTTTACAGTATTGAATGTTTTATCATGTATGACGTACATATGCAACCCTTATGTTTTGCCTTTCTCATAGAATCTTGAATTACATTTTAGGCCGGCGGGGCCATGGACCCCTCTCCACCTAGCTCCCCCCCCAACATAGTAGTTGTGCCCCACTGGCATTGTCCGGTTGGTGCACTCATTGTGAAAGTGTATATTTACCACTTTTAGCCAGTCATAGAGGTTTTCCTTTGTAATACCTCTTATCTCACAGTGCATCACGTACTCCTATCCCCCACAAGTGTAAGACCAAAACCCCACCACCTGACTACTAAATTGATTTTTTACCCTTAGTGACCCAGACTACTTTCCCATCACTCTCATAATGACCCCCATTCGCATAGCCACACTGAACGCACAGGGCCTGAACTCCCCTACTAAGAGGAAACTATTGCAGCGTTATACTTTAACACACAAAATTCACATCATGTTCCTGCAAGAGACACACTGGATGGGGGAACCTCGGACCTCTGGGATTTCCCGACATTACCCGGTGTGTGAAACTGCCTCCAACTCGGATGGCAAGACCAAAGGAGTTGCCATTTTGATCAGTAGAGACTTGTCCTTTAAAATGGAATATATTGAAAGAGATAGTGAGGGTAGATTCCTGATACTTATTTGTTCACTCAATCATATACTGTTCACATTAGTCTCACTGTACGCACCTAATTCCAAGCAGATCCCCTTCCTTCGCAAACTTTTAACACATGTAAACCAGATCAAAAGGGGCCACTTACTCATTGGGGGAGACTTTAATATGGTTTGGGACCCAGCCATAGACAAACAGTCCACCCTCACGACACACTCTGACAGAAACATTTCCTCTACTTCCAATGCCTTTCGGAAACTTATATACCAACACAACCTATATGATGCATGGAGGTGCCTGGCGCCTTCAGTAAAAGACTTCACTCACCACTCAAAGGCCCATAATTCATACTCCAGACTGGATTATATATTCTGCGACTCGTGGTCCCTGGACCAATTTACTAACCCTACCATTAGGCCCTGTACGTGGTCAGACCATGATATGGTCTACCTAGATCTTGCTAAGCTACAAGCCCTGACACATAGACCCCCATGGAGACTCCCCGAGCAATGGCTATCAGACATAGAACTACCAGCACTCCAGGAGGTTGTGAAGGAGTTCCTGTCACATAATGACACAGGTGTCACTGATATAAACATGGTTTGGGCCGCTCTTAAAGCGTACCTTCATGGACACTTTATCAAAAAAACGGCCCGACGGCGTAAAGAGAGTAGCCAGTCCTTGGCAGAACTGTATAGTGACCTTCGTGCCCTTGAACAGACAAACAAACTGAGCCCTAGTACTCAAGTAGCCCACCAAATTATCATTAGGGAAAGAAATTATCATTAGGGAAGAAATCTCCAAGAGAGATTTATCACGGGTCCAGGAAAATTTGCATAAGCTCAAACAATTATATTATCACAAGGGGAATAGGGCAGACAAACTTCTGGCCAATAAGCTCCACCAGCGTACGCTACAGAACAGGATACCCCGCATTGCGACTAGCAGAGGTGAGGTACATTCTCCCAAAGAAATAGGCGCGGCGTTCGCTAATTACTACTCTTCCCTATACAATATTGAGACTTCAGAAGAGACTGGTGAATCCGATCGTAGCAATATCCTTAGATTTTTAGGAAAACTACCTGTGCCCACCCTATCCGAGGAATCCAAGGCCGAATTAGAATGGCAGTTTACCCTAGCAGAGATCAAAATAGCCATAGAAGATCTTGCACCTCACAAGGCCCCTGGGCCAGATGGGTTTACGGTGATGTTCTATCGAGCACTCAGCCCGATCATAACCCCGGTTTTGCTCCGATTGTTTCAGAATGTGGCCACTAAGGGTGCATTCATGGCAGAATTTTTGGAAGCAAGCATTACCACAATCCACAAAGAAGGTAAAGACCCACTACTGTGCTCCAGCTATAGGCCCATATCACTTATTAACGTAGATGCCAAGATCTATGCCAAAATCTTAGCAAACATACTAGGGAAACACCTGCAGTCAATTATACACCTAGATCAAGTTGGCTTTATCCAAGGGAGACAGGAAACTGACAACACTCGGCGTCTTCTGAATATCTTCTCAGAGACTGCAGATATGGGACTTCCAGTACTCGCCCTGTCATTAGATGCCGAGAAGGCGTTTGACAGGGTGAGGTGGGATTACCTATTTCAAACCTTATCGGCATTTGGAATACCGGACCCTTTCATTACAGCGACCAAGGCTTTATATTCGGCCCCTACCGCAGTTGTTAGGGGATTGGGATTTTGCTCCCCTAAAATTACAATTAGTAATGTAACCAGGTAGGGGTGCCCTCTCTCCCCCCTGCTATTCGTTCTAGCCATCGAACCCCTGGCAATTGCCATTAGGGAGTCAACACTAATACATGGTGTGCAGATGCATGACATCCCCCAGAAGCTAGCACTCTTCGCGGATGACCTCACGGTCTTTCTCTCAGATCCGATGGATTCTCTCCCCCCATTGATGACCCTTTTCAAACAATTTGGGGAAATTTCCTATTACAAATTGAATGTGGCCAAGACAGAGGCCTACTCCATTAATATCCCACAGGATGAGAGGGAGGCTGTCCAGCTTACCTACTCCTTCAAGTGGTCCTGTAAAGGAATCCGTCACTTAGGGGTCTTTCTGTCCCATAAAAAGTCAGTAGTGATCAAGGAAAACTTTGAAAAGTTACTAACAGGCATCACTTCGGAACTCAATTCAAAGAGATATAGCTAAATCTCCTGGATGGGCAGAATAGCGGCCCTTAAGATGATGATGAGGCCACGCCCACACGCACACGCTGAGTTACGTTACAATCCCTCCGGGTTAGGAGAATCTGTTGCCGGCTATACAGATTGAACCACCGTAGGAGGGAAATCTTTGTTTTTGAAGGACTACAACAAAGACAATATATCCTGACTTTGTGTTAGAAACATTGAGACTGGATGGTCACAACCAGATAAACCAGCAGGGTGAAACTGGATATTGTGAAAGCGTATAGTAACATCTATACAAGACGCTGCTACATACCTCATATTGTTTGAGGGTTTGTTTTGTGAGTTTGTTTTTTGCTATTAATAAATTGTCATTTTAAAATCTGATATACTGCACAATGATCTGTTCTCTGTTTTCTTCCTTGCGCTCCATGTCTTTTTCTTTTTAGTTCTTAAGATGATGATATTGCCAAAGCTCACCTATCTATTCCGCTGTATTCCGCTACCAGTCCCATGTACACTGATAAGGAAGTATCAGACCCTCTTTAACTCATACACCTGGCACGACAAAAGACCCCGGGTGGCTGCACATATCCTACAAATGTCGATAGAGAAAGGAGGCCTCGGGCTTCCCAGTATCCGAAAATATTACGAGGCGGCAATGCTAACCCATGCTACAGCGTGGGGTAAAGGTCTCCCCCCGACAAGGTGGAGAGAACTAAAACAAGCCTCACTGCCAGCATTCACTAACCTAGAAGATTTGCTTTGGCTGCCCCCACATTGGCAATCCAAAGTCCATGTTGCGAACAACATAGTGAAAGGGTGCCAAGAAGCTTGGGCTAAATTGAGACACAATAAGCTTGTGGCCCCACACCCCTCGCCAATTCATCCAATAAGGGGTCTCCTAGTGGGACTACTCAACACACATCTTAATGCATGGGCTGCTACAGGCATAAACAACGTGGGAGACTTTTACTGTAATGGGCAGTTAAAGACACACAGAGACATGCTAGACCTTCCCACACTGACCCCCAAACTCCACTTTGACTTACTGAGACTTCGTACGCTAATGAAATCTTGGGGCTTTCTAGGTGACTCACTGAGGGACCTGACCATCTGGGAGACATGGTGGACAGCCAACACCCAACAATATAAACCCCTTACAGTACACTACCACTGTCTTTTAGAGGAAGAGACTATTCCAAAAACAAATCATATGGCTGCCTGGGAGAGAGACTTGCAAACTACATTTGCGCCAGATTCCTGGGGTAAAGCCATTAGTTTAACGAAAAAGGCAACTCATTGCATCACACTATATGAGCTATACTTCAAGGTAATCACCAGATGGCACTTAGTCCCCACAAAATTGCAGAAACTCTACCCTGAGCACTCACAGTTGTGTTGGAGGGAGTGTGGAGAGCCGGGGTCCCCCATCCATGTTTGGTGGACCTGCCCTAAATTGACAACTTATTGGCAGAAAGTAGAAAAGATTTGTAAATATTTGGAGTTGACGCCAACCTTAAGCCCAGCTCTGACCATATTACATCTAGGAGTAGATAAGCTCCCTAAAGCCAAGCATAATCTCCTGATATATATCCTAATTTCTGCTAAATTGCTTGTAGCTAGGAATTGGAAAAAGAGCCAACCCCCAGACTACAGAGTGTGATAGAGGGTGTGAACTACATCAAAAATATGGAAAACTACGTTGCTAGGGAACAGGGCCAGCTGAACAATTACTGTTTAATTTGGGAGCCCTGGGAGTCCATGCTCGCTCGCCTAGCCCCCACCTAAATACTCAGAAATAGGGAGATGAATAGGAAAGTGTCCCTTCCAGCCACTACCACCCCTTACCCCACCTTTCTCTTTCTCTCTCACCTCTTACCCCTAAACCTCTCTAGATACTAAGATAGTAGCCTATCATACTAATTGACGGTTAACAGGCGGAGAAGGGCCGGAAGGCCCCCATACTAATAGGAATCCGTGATGTAATGTACTAATTTAAATTACACTATTTGTTCACTTCCATTGACTGGTTTGTTGATCTAAGGAAAGCACCTTTGTAATATAATGATATATGATTGCATATCCCTGAAAATTTATTGTCTATTCAAAAGGTGACCTCTGTAAAAACGAGGATTTCCCTACAGGGAGAAGTTTACACTCTCATTTGTTGTCTGTATTTACAGAACCCTGCACTTATGTATGTACCTCTCATGCATTGTTGAATATTGACGCTGTCTTTATTTTTATTACCGAAAGGTTGTATGTTAAAATATATCCTCAATAAAAAAGTTTACCTTAAAAAAAACAAGAAAAAAAAAAAAACATTTAGGCACAGGCAAAGACAGCTGATGCATTTCATGCCGACAGGCATTTCATCAGAGCTGATAAAATGCCTGTCCTTAGTCTACTGAGCTGTTTCTTGTGAGATTTGGTCATAAATAAATTACACTAAACACAAAACAAAATGATAACGTTTTTTGACCTACACTATTAACCTCTAAACTGCCACATCCCCATCACAAACTACCCCACTACACTATTAACCCCTACATGACAATAACCCCATACACTACTTAACCCCCTACATCTCCATTTCCCTGACCGCAATAACCCCCTGCCGCTGCCCCCCAGAGGAGCCAGATTCAAGATGGTAAAACCTTAGCCTTAGGTTTTTTTTCTGGGGGGGGGGGGGTTGGGATCTTTTTTTTTAGGATCTTTTATAATCACTTATTTGGAAAAAGAGCTATAATCACTTAAACCAGGGCACTGCCCACAAATGCCCTTTTCAGGGTGATTTTTAGATTAGGTTTTTTTTAAAGATAGTTTTAATTTTTTGGGGGGTTATTTTAGTTTAAATATAGTTTTTTTTTTAGGGGGAGCTTTTTTTAAGGGTAGGGTCATTATCCGGAAGTGACGTCATACCTATTCTTGGTTCGGCTGTACATCTTTTCCCTCAATAGGGGGAATAAACTTTTAAAATTACTAAAATAACAAAGGTCTGATTTTAAGACTGAAATGTTGGGATTATAAATATAACTGGGTAGTTAACCAGTATTAAAAGTATGCCCCCCACCTCACCCCCCTCTGGTGATCATTAACTAGGGAACCCCCACCCCACCTTTTTTATGTTGTGTAGCTCCCTATCCCTCCCCTAATAGTGGGTAGTGATGCCAATTGGAAATGTGCACCATTAAATTGCTCCAACATCAAAGAGATGTGTAAATGTTTTTATATTTTGAATTCAGTAAGTGAAAAATGGCCCAATAAATGTGTTGTTAAAGGGATAGTAAAGTCAAAATTAAACATTCATGATTCAGGTGGAGCATGCAATTTATTTCGTAAGGTGGTAGGAGTCCAAGGAGTTCATTACTTCTGGGATTCAACTCCCTGCAACTAGGAGGAGACAAAGATTCCCAAAAACACCAAGAGTATTGTATCTCTCCCACCTTTGCTGCTTAACCAGTCTAAACGTTGCCTCCCAGGAGGCAGCTGAAGAATTGAGGTGCCCTTAAGATTTTTCGTTGAGAAGGGTCCTCAGACTGATTTGAGGCCCATTTTTCCCTCAGAGAGTTGCTACAGAAAGACAGAGGGAAGACTGGAGTATTGGGTAGTGACACAATAATTCCCCGTGTAGTAGTTAGTCACAAGCCGGCAACAGATGCCACAGGGACCGGTTCCCTATCCTCTTTCTGTTGGGTAGTCAAGACACAGTACTCGATGGGCTTTCTACTGAAAAGTGACTTATCTGCAGAGGCTACATTCAGTAGAGTAGGTGCAGTTCAGGTTAGTACATTTACACTTTGGCACTCAGTTAGGCCACAGGCTATTAGTAGGTACAATATCATAATACATCAGAGCCAGGGGACAATTTATTAGACATTTTTTTATACCACTATACATACTGTATATAATGTTGTTCGACAATTGTATGCTAAGGGACATGACCGCTTTCTGGGAACCCTTATACTGAAACAGCAAGTTTAGGACTTGTGATTATTTTTATTCTCTTAAATCATCAGGCTTCCAGCAGTAATGAACCCAAGGCTCTACAATTTTCACTCATTAATTTCTTCTTAGGCACTTTTGCCTAATGGTAGAGTGATTTATTCCCCCTGCTCGCTACTGTCTCTCACGTTTATTTTGAGAGGTAGTGCACCGTAAGTCTTTGTTTCATTTTAATGTCTCAGGTTTGTTTTTTTCCTTATTGCGCTCAGTCTTATATTCGTTAGCGCTATCAGGTATCACTCCCACGGGTAGTAGCGCACTTAATCTGTAAGACTTCAATTTAATTCTAGTTGGCCTTCTATGGCATTGCATGGGTTAACATTTCCCGTGCTACAAGCCTGCTCTCTTTTTTGTGAAACACTGCCTGTGTTTCACTATGGATCATGCCGTGTTTGCTGGCAAGTTTTACTCTGGGGGTGATGTAGAAGATATAAAATTTGGTATTCTATATTACTATTTTTTGTTTCTTATGTCATAGATTTATTATGGAGCATTTTGAAACTGTCCCCAATAATGTGAACTTGGAATCTTTAGAGGGTAGATTCTCTGATGTTGCAACTCAGTTTAAAGGGATATGAAACTCCAAAAATCTATTTAAATAGATACATTTGCATAAAGATAGGACATTTTGTAATTCCCGGAGGAATAGATATTTATATCATCAATATTGTTCCATTTTCAATATGTTGTATTTGCCTTGATTAATTTGGTACAGAAATGTCTAACCTGGAGAAACGCAAAATAGTTAATATTGGAGATTTGAAATTCATCTTTGATTTGTTGAAATGTTTTAATTTGTTGCTTCTCTATAATCTGTTATTTGATGTACGTATTTTAGCCCTTTATCTTTCCACAGTCCAAAAGGATAGGATGGAGCATTCTGAAACTGTCCCCAATACTGTGAACATGGAATCTTTAGCGGGTAGATTCTCTGATGTTGCAACTTAGTTTAAAAGGATATTAAACTCCAAAAATGTATTTGGTGATTCAGATATTACTATTTTAATCCAATTTACTTCTATTATCAAATTTGTTTAATTCCCATGATATTCTGTGTTTAAGAGATACCTAGTTAGGTATCTGGAACTTTACATGTCAGGAAATAGTGCTGCCATGTAGTGCTTTTGCAAATGGATAACATTCTTGCAAAACTGCTGTCATAGTGCTCCAGAAATGGGTCAGCTTCTAAGCAAACGTCACTGCTTTTTAACAAAAGATATCAAGAGAATGAAGAAAATTGATAATAAAAGTAAAGTAGAAAGTCGTTTAAAATCACATGCTCTATCTGAATCATGAAAGAACAATGTTGGGTTTCATATCCCATTAAATGTATTTTGGTAAGTTGGTTGCCATAAAACCCCCCATACAAATTTGCAAGGTCTGTTTGAGGGTTTGCTGCATGCCAATAAATCTGGTGCTGCTTTTACCTCTAAAAGAGTATGTTCTCCCTCTGTTTGTTCCTTACAAGGGAGTTCTGCAGAGTTTGATCCAGGTTTTAAAGATTTTGTATGCTCCACTGTATCTGATATGTTGGTGGCTATACCTCTTCCATGTAAGTGTAAAAGAACTAAGTCTAACAAAGGATTTTAGACAATGGTTTGCTTAAAACAAACTCAGTTAAGAATCTTTTAAAAACTTCAGACTCAGATTCTTCAGCTTTCCCTTCCAAGGGTGAATATATTTCTGAAGAGTCTGTTATGAAACAAGATTTGGAGTCATCTTCTTTCCTAATTTTTTACAGCTGGAAAGGTTCTCATTCCTTATGTTAGGCTAGAAACACGAGTTAATGCTAAAACTTTGGAAAAAGTCTCATTCTACCCAGTAACCTTTTAATAAATTCTATATTACTAGACAATGTGATTATTTTATTATAATATATATACACATAGTTCACTTTAAAAATTGTGAAAGTTGAACTTTGAATGTGACTTTATAGTAGAATATTTCAATTGCATTATTGTTTACAATTGTTTTCAGTTACAAAGTTGAGCAAAAAATGAAAACTAAACTGTTGACTTGCTGGATCTTTTAAAAAATCCAGATTATGTCACTAAGCATTAACAAAGTTAAATCTCAGACACCGATATGTCATTGACTTTCATACTTAAATTGATATACTGTTAGCTTGTTTCTATTTTTTTTTTATAAACTAGTATAATTGATCATGTTTCTTTTCTGTGAAGTAATTTTTTTATCTCATATTGTATGACAATTTAACATATTGTATGTAAAAAAAAAAAAAAAAGGGAAACAGATTATCTCAGTCGTCAATCCCTTTATCCAGGGAAACGGTCTTTTCCTTACAGATGTCTTCAATGATGATAGTCAGGAGATGGTGTTGTCCAGTCCTAATAGCTTCTCAATTGAACTTTAGCTTCCCATATATTTTGCAAGGTCCAAAGATCCTCAGGTGGAGTTTGTAGATGCTTTAGCATCTTCTTGATCATTTTGTCTGTCATACATATAACCTCTTGCTGTTCTGTTTCCAAGAGTAATAGCTTGAATAAAGCAGGAACTATTGTCGGTAATTAAAATAAAAACGCTAGCTTGGCCAGAGAGAAATTCTTTTATGGACTTAGTCAAATTATCTAGTTCTCCTCTGTGGCCTCTTTCTATTTATCTTGCAATTTCAACTGTGAAGATAAGAACAGCGCAGAGGGACCAGATTCAAGGTAGTAGTTTTATTCACAGATATACACGACACAGCAGTACAAATCCTACTTACAAGAGGTAGGTTAAAACAAGCCTTTCACGATCAATGATGTGAACATGTAAAGTCCGGATAGGAGGAACCCACAACTAGCTTGTACGTCTCAACGCCACTTCAGGAAACCGCACGCAGCTAGGATCACAGCAGGGAGCTTCCTCCGGTCCTTTCCAAATAGTCTGAAGAGCTTGACGCGTTTCCCCCGGAGTACGCCCGGGCTTTTTCAAGAGCAGGATGATGAACGGAGGGGGGTGTCACTACTTAAAGCCTGTACTTTCACCTAATTGGATATTGAAGCTAGCCAACCAGGACTCGCTAAAGGCACACACCCTCTTTACCACCGTTAATTCGTACACAACTTAAAAACATTTTTATGCCCTAATCACGGCTGTGATACAAATTAAAGTATCATAATAAATACATGTAACAATATAAACATAAAAACATCATTCTAAAAAAATATATATAAATATTCATAAGAAACTTAAGATTTTAATTGTTAACTATTAGAATTGTATGTGTGTATAAAATTCTTATAGCACTGTTATTAATTGTTGTTATTAATTGTTGTTAGCAATCCTTTCTTATGAAAATTTATATATTTTTTTTTAGAATGATTTTTTTAGAATGATGTTTTATGAGATGTTTTTAACATGTTAAGTTATTGCAATTGCCACCTTAACAAATGGCGTGTGTGCGAATACATGCCCAGAAAAACAATTTCTGTGTTTATATGTTTATATTGTTACATGTATTTATTATGATACTTTAATTTGTATCACAGCCGTGATTAGGGCATAAAAATGTTTTTAAGTTGTCTACGAATTAACGGTGGTAAAGAGGGTGTGTGCCTTTAGCGAGTCCTGGTTGGCTAGCTTCAATATCCAATTAGGTGAAAGTACAGGCTTTAAGTAGTGACACCTCCCTCCGTTCATCATCCTGCTCTTGAAAAAGCCCGGGCGTACTCCGGGGGAAACGCGTCGAGCTCTTCAGACTATTTGGAAAGGACCGGAGGAAGCTCCCTGCTGTGATCCTAGCTGCGTGCGGTTTCCTGAAGTGGCGGTGAGACGTACGAGCTAGTTGTGGGTTCCTCCTATCCGGACTTTACATGTTCACATCATTGATTGTGAAAGGCTAGTTTTAACCTACCTCTTGTAAGTAGGATTTGTACTGCTGTTTCGTGTATATCTGTGAATAAAACTACTACCTTGAATCTGGTCCCTCTGCACTGTTCTTATCTTCACAGTTGAAATTGCATCATTTTTCTATCCAGTGTGGGGAGAGAGACACAGGACGGAGAACGGCTGCATTAGGACCTGTTGATATTATTGCTGAAAACAGCTAACGCTGACGGTGGAATCATTCATATACCCCTATACACATTAGAGGATTATTGGGCAGTAAGATTGTTTGTAACATTGTCATCATTTTTTTACTCTAGATATCCATTTATCTATTTATCTTGACCTGTCAAATGGTCCGTTTTTCCATCAAGATCTTGAGGTTTTCAACTTGATGACTTATAAATTGACCAAAGAGTTTGAAGTCAGCAAGGGTTTTTCCAACGCTGTTGTAAATACTTTGATTCAGACTAGGGGGCCGATTTATCAAGCTCTGTATAGAGCTTGATGCCCCTTGCTTCCGGCGAGCCTTCGCTGCTCCATAACTTGTCCGCCTGCTCTGAGGCTGCGGACATCAATCTGCCCGATATCATACGATCGGGTTAATTGACACCCCAAGCTAGCGGCCGCTCTACTACACTATAGTAACTCTTAAGTTTATTCAGATAACTAGAGTATGGGTTACGATAAATCCGAAACCGGAAACACTTGAATGAGAAACCGGAAGAACTCCTTTAGACCATACTCAACCGAAAGTGCACAACCGGAAATGCCCAAACCGGAATAGAGGATAACATTGTCAAACCAGATGGGCTATTCCGGTATCGCAGTTTGAAAGTTTGGCAAGTTTATGGCACTGAACAGGTGGTAGTATGTTAGAGGTTATAAGTAAAGGGCATACCGGAAGTAACGATCATAATGAAAGATTGCGAAACCGGAAGTGGAACTCTGACTCCAAATTTGAAGGTATAAGGACACAGCAGTTTAGGTCACAACTTAAAAACGTATCTTTTATCATAGATAAGTTAGAAAGAGTGGTTAGAAGCTACAAATAAAACCGGAAGCAACTCATAGATCGCGAAACCGGAAGTGAAACTCCGGCTTCTAACATACAAGTAAAAGGTCACAAGTCTGGTTCACAATTCAAAAATTCATTATTTAATCATAGATTTTTAACACCCAATATTGAATAAGAGTGGTCTAACACCCAGTACTTATCACTTATTAGTTTTTAAATATCATATGAAATTTGCCCATACCCACAATGCCAATTACCGGAAGTGGGCGTGGCTTATCGTTTTGGCGCCCAAACACTCAGTAATCATCACTTACTGACCCTTTATATTCTGATCTGCTTACTCAATAAACTAGTCTTGATAAAGTCCTGGATACTAGGCCGAAACACGTCGACAGAATTGAGTAAGCATATTACCTATATATGAACTTAACAGTTGATATAGCCTAAATTATTGTTTTTTTCTCTTTACAGGTTTTTTACTAAACTAATTATTGTCATTAGCACTTATTATTTCTCATACCTCAACTACAGGATCACCCCAAGGGACTATTGGATATAACACCTTTATTTGTGATATTAACACTCTTATTTGTGATACACAAATTTTTATTAATTTTTTTTTGGAACACCATAATAACAATCCTTTTGGAACATTATTCTTTTGGAACACTATCACTATTAATAATTGGTCATAATATATATTTTTTCTGGATATCAATTTTCACGATTCATCACATCCCACATTTTTTCCTTGATTTATTTTTTCCACGACTCATTTTTTGGATTACCACATCTTTTTCACTAGTTTGGACGGACATATACTGATATCAGAACTTTCATTATGGACTAATAATTTTAGCAAAGTGTGATATTGCCAACTGTTATCTATTATTATCTATTTATTGGTTCATTATCAACATTGTGTTTTTGTTTTTATTATCATACATGGATCCATGTTATTAATTGTATCCCATATATTGTATATTTTTTATGTTTTTTATGTATTTTTAATTAAAGTACACATTTCATAAACTTTTTTTTTTTTTTTTTTTAAATGCTTTATTGAAAAACGTATAAACAATACAAACATGAGAATTTGCAAAATGGTACATATGCGTCAGTTTTTTGTTTTGTTTTGGTAATTCTATAATTACAAGGGAACAACAAAGAAAGTTTAATTGACATACGGAGAGAAAAGTAATTCCCTTTTTTTTTTTTTTTTCTATAATAAATAAGATACCCTTTATGGGTCAACAACGGTGAGAATAGTTATTGGTTAAATAAAGAAAGTGTCTAATTAGGTATTTAACTGTATAATGTATAGTCTGATTACAAGGTTCCTGCAGGTAGAAAAGAGAAGAGTTGTTAGGTCGAGAAGATGGGTGGAGAGTCGGTTGGGGCTGAAAGGTCTATTGTCGATTACAGGCAATGGAGTGTACAGGTAGGTATGTAGAGAAAAGGTATTGTAGGGTTCCTTATGTTGTGTGTGGGGGTTGTGTGTGGTTGAGGTATTCTTCCCATAGGAAGCAAATGGAGTGGTAGTCGTCTGTCTGTTTATTACGGTTGTAGTGGTGTTTTTCTAGTTTGAGTGACTGAGAGGTCGCTTCTTTCCAAACTGAAACTGATGGGAGGCTATGGTTTTTCCAGTGTTTTGGTATCAACCGTTTTGCTGAGTTTGTCATAATAGTTAGTAATGCCAGTCTTAGTTTACATTTTATTTTAGTGAACTTGTTAAAAAGGAAAAACCAGATGTTTAGTTCAAGATTTGTTGATAAAAAAATTTCAAATTCTGCTTTGATTGATTCCCAGTACGCTTGGGCGACAGGGCATGTCCACCATATGTGCGTTGGGGTGCCTATGTCGTTGCAGCCCCTCCAACAGTTTGGTGAGAGCTCGGGGAGAATGGCGTGTAGTCGGTATGGGGTATAATACCATCTGTACAGAAGTTTGACGTTCATCTCCATTATACTCATAAACTTTTCTACTTCAGCCTTTTTTGGCGCTCCCCTCTCTCACTCACTTTCAAGGAACCTTAATTTGGTTTCAAGAATCTTAAAAGTTTCCTTATTTGAACCTATGTACTCTTTAGTCATTCAATTTCTGTCTTGGAAATGTATGTTTCTTTTGTAGATTTTTTTTCTCCTAGAAGAGTTTCAAATTCTCAGTTTTTTCTTGTGTTCCAACTTATCTAGTTTTCCTTTAAGATAAATCTATTTTAAGATCCATATTTTATTTCTTACTGAAGGTAGTTTCTTTGGTCACCATCATTAGAGATCTTGGTGTTCCTTAGAATTCGAAGGAAAGGCTTTTTTAATTTGGATGTATTTACAGCTTTAAAGTTTTCTCTTCAGACTACAAAGGGGCTTAGACAATCTTCTAGACTGTTCATTAATTTCTCAGGTTCAAGCAAAGATCAGAATGTTTTGGCCGTTACTTTGACTTCTTGGTTAAGATTGTTCATCAACAAGGCTTACTTGGTGGTGAGAAAGTCTCCCCTAAATTGTATTACTGCTCACTTTTCCACATCAGTATTCCACTTCCTGGTCATTTAGAAATATGGATTCTGTTGTCCGAATTTTCAAGGAGGCAGCATGGGTATCCTTATAAACCTTTACTAAAGTCTACCATTTTGATGTGCTTTTGGTAGGAATGTCCTCCAGGCAGCAGTGTCAGGTTCCTCCCTTTTTTCCAGGTTTTCTGTCCCACCCTCATTACTGTGACTCCACAGCTTGGTTATTAGTTTGCCAGAAGTAATGAACTGGTGGACTCTCACCACCTTACGAAAGAAAACTACATTTATGCTTACCTGATAAATTTATTTCTTCCAAAGTGGTAAGAGTCCGGCAGTTCAAGTTATGCAACTCATTTCCCTGTTCTGTGATTTCCTACCTTTCTATTCCTCCTTACTTGTCAATACGTTAGAATGACTAATCAGTGAGGTGGAAGGGATCGAATACTCTTGTAATTTGTGGGAAACTTTGCCTCCTCCTAGTGGCAGGGAGTAAAATCCCAGAGGTAATGAACTTGTGGACTCTCACCAGCTTAAAATAAATAAATGTATCAGGGAAGCATAAATTTTGTTTTTAAACAACTTTTCAATTTACTTTTATTATCAGATTTGCTTTGTTATTTTGGTATCCTTTGTTGAAGAGTAATGTTTGGGAGGCTGATAGGAGCTTAGGAGTGTGCTTGTGTCTATAGCAGCAGTGTTTAAAACTATGTATAACATCGCTATAAACATTGTTGCAAACACTGCTGCCAGATGGCTATTGACATGTGCACACTTCTGTGCTCACTTAACATTACTGTTTAACAAAGAACAGGGAACTAAGCCAAACTGATAATAGAAATAAATTGGAAAGTCGTTTAAAATGTCATACTCTATCCTGACAATTAAAGTTTCATTTTGGCTTTACTGTCACATGAAATATTGAGATTTTTGATTGTGATCAACCAATAAACAATGAAAATAGCTAATTGTACTGTTGTCAAGATTGAAAAATGTTAACTTGCCAAAAATTGTAATCAAGTCCAAACTATTATTAGATGTGTGTATGTGTATGTATATTTATATGTGTATATATATATATATATATATATATATATATATATATATATATATATATATATATATATATATATATATATGTTGAATCTATAGGAATAAGCGCACAAAGAATCTCTTCATAGTGTTATCTTGTTTAATACAAATACAAAGAACAATCACACAATCCCCCCTTAAGGTGGGTACTCACTAGACAAAAGCTTAATCGATATGAGGTAAGGATAGAGCAATGAGCACCACAGTCAGTGATAATGAAGAAATGGAGTCCCTCTTGTCAGTATAGATAGACCGTATGCATCTTATCTTCTGCTCCGGGGTTGGCCACCTTACGCCACAGTGCAAGACCCCGAAGATTCTAACTTGCTACTTGTTACTTATGAGCGGTTAGAAGTTTTTAAACTTTGTTGCCACATTGCTTTTGGCTATTTTTTGTATCCTGATTGTATCCTGATTGGGACTATTACGGACCATATTGTGACCATTTACGGATCAAAAGATAGATGCATACGGTCTATCTACACTGACAAGTGGGACTCCATTTCTTCATTATCACTGACTGTGGTGCTCATTGCCCTATCCTTACCTCATATCGATTGATGTTTTGTCTTGTGAGTACCCACCTTAAAGGGGGGGTTGTGTGATTGTTCTATGTATTTGTATTAAACAATATAACACTATGAAGAGATTATTTGTGCGCTTATTCCTATAGATTTGACGCATTTTCACTAGAACTCCAGCCTTGGTTACCGGAGTATTACCCAATAAGCAGCCGTGCCTCCCAGAGTGTGAAGCAAAGGGAAAAGGACATTTATCCCCAGATAAGACTTTTCAATATATACAGTCTGCTATACAATACGATCTGCAGATTTTTCTTGTGTGATATATATATATCAATATCCCTGCTCTGCATTGTATATTGTGTGTGTTAGTGTACGCAGTTTTTTCTCTGTGTGTTTCACACAGATCTTTTTAATTATATATATATATATATATATATATATATATATATATATATATATATATATATATATATATATATATATGTATCATATAAATATGTATTATATATAATATACTGTATATATATTTATTATATTTATTTTTATATATATATATATGTATCATATAAATATGTATTATATATAATATACTGAATATATATTTATTATATTTATTTATATATATATATATGTATCATATAAATATGTATTATATATAATATACTGTATATATATATTTATTATATTTATTTATATATATATATATATATGTATCATATAAATATGTATTATATATAATATACTGTATATATATATTTATTATATTTATTTATATATATATATATGTATCATATAAATATGTATTATATATAATATACTGTATATATATTTATTATATTTATTTATATATATGTATCATATAAATATGTATTATATATAATATACTGTATATATATATTTATTATATTTATTTATATATATATATGTATCATATAAATATGTATTATATATAATATACTGTATATATATTTATTATATTTATTTATATATATATATATATATGTATCATATAAATATGTATTATATATAATATACTGTATATATATATTTATTATATTTATATATATATATATATATGTATCATATAAATATGTATTATATATAATATACTGTATATATATTTATTATATTTATTTATATATATATATATGTATCATATAAATATGTATTATATATAATATACTGAATATATATTTATTATATTTATTTATATATATATATATATATATATATATGTATCATATAAATATGTATTATATATAATATACTGTATATATATATATATTATATTTATTTATATATATATATATGTATCATATAAATATGTATTATATATAATATACTGTATATATATATTTATTATATTTATTTATATATATATATATATATGTATCATATAAATATGTATTATATATAATATACTGTATATATATTTATTATATTTATTTATATATATATATATGTATCATATAAATATGTATTATATATAATATACTGTATATATATATTTATTATATTTATTTATATATATATATATATATATATATATATATATATATATATATATATATATATATATATATAAATATATATATATATATATATATATATATATATATATAAATCCTCTCCAGGGCTCTGCACTCACTTTTAGTTATTCCAGCTGCCCAGGGTGCAATTAAATCCAGATCCATACAATGAAAAGCACTCACCGGGTCTTTACAACATACATAACAATTTTATTGATTCATATCAGTGACGTTTCGGGGCTATTAACCCTGTCTTCAGACCACATATAGTAAAAAAATGTGCATATTCCTTGCTCCATATTTACCCCATACACCCAGCACCTACATCGCCAACCCAGAAACTCGCCGGTGTCCTGGCCGCACCACTGCACAGGCTCAGCCTGTTGCCGTGGTTACCAGAAGCAGCGTCTATAAAAATGTGAGAGAAACATCGGAAAAATTATACATTATGCATTGTGACATTCATGAAAACATGGTTAACAATTACTTAATCTTAGACGCTACTAAGTATGTCTAATATAACCAATATTAAGGATCACCTTGTATCGTTAGTCAAAAAACCATTACGTAAGCAACATAAATACTATGCATAACCTATAAAGACACAATGTCTATACTACAATTACCAAGGATGCTAATACTGTCGCCACATATCATATTTACAAGATCATGCAAGTGTAGAACTACAACTATCAGTTAGGGCTGAAATGTCGATGTTGTACCACAGCTATAGGGTCTTAATATTTCAGTGTTATCTTAAAGATACCTAGACGTACATAGATCCCAATATTTGAACATACAAACATGGTCTACAACGTAACCATTAGTTGTAGATATTGCACAAATTTGTTTTACAAAAAACAATGCCAGTCCAGGTGTGTATTCAAACCCCCAGTAACCAAGGTCCCCAGGTTGAATATCCACCTTGACTCGCATTGGAGCACATCCTACCTCTGTCTCCCCCTCTCATTGGAGGGGGGATGTGATCTATAATCACATACCTCAAATCAGCAACGGCATGGCCAGCCAATGCAAAATGATGAGCAACTGGCTGTTCTGATCCCTTTTTCACTAGGGTTGCTCTAATTGCGGAACGATGATTGGCCATGCGTGTCCGGAGGTCATCCACCGTTTTACCGACATAGAATAACCCTCACGGACAATGTAACAAATACACAATATGTCTTGTCGTTCAGGTCACTCTATGTCGGATGGTGAATCAGCGGTTAGTACCTGGATGGGTAAAGAACTTGGTAGATAGTAGGCCATTACACGTAGTGCAACCAGCTGGCCATGCCGTTGCTGATTTGAGGTATGTGATTATAGATCACATCACCCCTCCAATGAGAGGGGAAGACAGAGGTAGGATGTGCTCCAATGAGAGTCAAGGTGGATATTCAACCTGGGGACCTTGGTTCCTGGGGGTTTGAATACACACCTGGACTGGCATTGTTTTTTGTAAAAATTGTTGCGCAATATCTACAACTAATGGTTATGTTGTAGACCATGTTTGTATGTTAAAATATTGCGATCTATGTACGGCTAGGTCTGGGTTTCTTTAAGATTACACTGAAATATTAAGCCCTTATAGCTGTGGTACAACATCGACATTTCATCCCTCCCTGATAGTTGTAGTTCTACGCTTGTATCATCTTGTAAATATGATACGTGGCGACAGTATTAGCATCCTTGGTAATTGTAGTATAGACATTGTGTCCTTATAGGTTATGCATAGTATTTATGTCGCTTACGTAATGGTTTTTTGACTAACGATACAAGGTGATCCCTAATATTGGTTATATTAGACATACTTAGTAGTGTCTAAGATTGAGTAATAGTTAACCATGTTATTGTGAATGTCACGATGCAAAATGTATAATCTTTCCAATGTTTCTCTCACATTTTTAAAGACGCCGCTTCTGGTAACCACGGCAACAGGCTGAGCCTGCGCAGTGGTGCGCCCAGCACACCGGTGAGTTTCCAGATTGGTGGCGTAGGTGCAGGGTGTATGGGGTATGTATATATGGAGCAAGGTATGTGCACATTTTTTACTATCTGTGGTCTGAAGACGTGGTTAATAGCCCTGAAACGTCACTGATATGAATCAATAAAATTGTTATGTATTGCTGTAAAGACCCGGTGAGTGATTTTAATTGTATGGATCTATATATATATATATATATATATATATATATATATATATATATATATATATATATATATATATATATATATATATATATATAGTAATATGCAGAGGGGAACCAGGACACACTTTTAGTAATCAATATCCGGGGTGCTCTTCAATATAACATAAATAATGTACAGGCAAAAGGAAGGCACTCACCGTAATAAAAGTATAACATTTTATTGTATTGTTAACGTTTTCGGGGTCTCCCCTGTCCTCAGATATTGTATATATTGTATATATAATTTTAGAGGTAACAAAAAGAGAAAACTGATGTATCCCTTTGTATGTCCTTCATTAAAAAAACTGACATGTGTGATCATCCGTGCGAACCCTCTCAGCACTGCTAAACTTCTCATTCCTCTTTTCTCTTCCCAGTTCTTCATCCTGTTGCTGATTATCTTCCTCCTGGAATTAATCGTGGTCACACTTTTCTTTATTTACACAGACAATGTAAGTAAATGTACAATGTAAGTAAATGTTCACAGACAATGTAAGTAAATGTACACAGACAATGTAAGTAAATGTACACAGACAATGTAAGTAAATGTACACAGACAATGTAAGTAAATGTACAATGTAAGTAAATGTACACAGACAATGTAAGTAAATGTACACAGACACTGTAAGTAAATGTACACAGACAATGTAAGTAAATGTACACAGACAATGTAAGTAAATGTACACAGACAATGTAAGTAAATGAACACAGACAATGTAAGTAAATGTACACAGACAATGTAAGTAAATGTATACAGACAATGTAAGTAAATGTATACAGACAATGGCCTCGCTTCCATTGAGTCGTAATTCAGTTTGCGTGCACTCGCAAACCGATAAATATGCTGTCGGAAGCAATATCGTTTATCGACTGTTTCCAATGGCGCGTTATACCTCAATATCGGCAGCCGGACTTCGGCTGCCGAAAAGATCTTCGCGTCCCATAGAAAGTAATAGAAGCCGTTAATCGATAAATTATACCAGGTTTCCAATGAAAGCGCTAACCGTTAATACATTGTCGGAGGCTGTTGATACATTGAGAAATATTACCCCCAGCTCAACTAGGTGTAAAAGAGGAAAATTGTGCTTTTTGAGACCTATTTTCTATTGAAATTATAAAACTTGCAAATAATGCAAGTGTTTTAATGTAGAAATAAATTGTTATAAGTAATATTTATTGTTGTCTCATGTATAGAAATAGTTGAACTTATATTCTAATAGAAATATCAGTATATATTTAAATATAATAATATATGCAAGAACATATCTACAGAATGCAAACTAGACCTATGCCTATGGCAGCAATAAATATTACTTATATTTATGAAGTGTTAAATATAATTATATTAGAAAACAGTATTTGATTATTAAAAATATGGATAAGTGTTTTTTTATTTTTCTTGAGAGGTGATCACCGGTAAGGAGCACGGACATTAAACGTAAATTCTATAGTGTAAGGTCGGGTTACCTTAGCAACTAATTGATTTTCATGAAATCCGACATCAGATGGAAGCGTTAACACAACGTTAACTTACAACTACACGAAAAGAGCGACTGCACGCTATCCGCAAAATATTTCAATGGAAACCTGGTACTAAAATGGAGCCGTAAATTACTTTTAGCTGTCGGCCGCTTCGGTAGCTTACGGCTCCATTTTTAACGACTCAATGGAAGCGAGGCCAATGTGAGTAAATGTACACAGACAATGTAAGTAAATGTATACAGACAATGTAAGTAAATGTACACAGACAATGTAAGTAAATGTAGACATGCAATGTAAGTAAATGTACATATACAATGTAAGTAAATGTACATATACAATGTAAGTAAATGTACATATACAATGTAAGTAAATGTAGACATACAATGTAAGTAAATGTAGACATACAATGTAAGTAAATGTACAATGTAAGTAAATACACACAGACAATGTAAGTAAATGTGTGCAATGCAATTAAATGTACACAATGTAAGTAAAAAGACACAGACAATGTAAGTAAATGTACACAATGTAAGTAAAAAGACACAGACAATGTAAGTAAATATAGACAGACAATGTAAGTAAATATAGACAGACAATGTAATTAAATGTAGACAGACAATGTAATTAAATGTAGACAGACAATGTAATTAAATGTAGACAGACAATGTAATTAAATGTAGACAGACAATGTAATTAAATGTACACAGACAGTGTAACTAAATGTAAATAGACAGTGTAATTAAATGTATACAGACAATGTAACTAAATGTAAACAGACAGTGTAATTAAATGTACACCGACAATGTAACTAAATGTAAACAGTGTAATTAAATGTACACAGACAATGTAAGTAACTGTACACAGACAATGCAATTAAATGTACACAGACAATGTAAGTAAATGTACACAGACACTGTAAGTAAATGTACAATGTATGTAAATACACACAGACAATGTAAGTAAATGTACACAGACACTGTAAGTAAATGTACACAGACAATGTAAGTAAATGTACACAGACACTGTAAGTAAATGTACAATGTATGTAAATACACACAGACAATGTTAGTAAATGTACACAGACACTGTAAGTAAATATACACAGACAATGTAAGTAAATGTACACAGACACTGTAAGTAAATGTACAATGTATGTAAATACACACAGACAATGTAAGTAAATGTACAATGTAAGTAAATGTACAATGTAAGTAAATGTACACAGACAATGTTAGTAAATGTACACAGACTCTCGCCTAGATTTAAAGTTTTGCGGCCGAAGGGGTGCGTTAGCTACGCGTCTTTTTTTCTAGCGCTGCTTCTAAACAACGCTGGTATTTAGAGTTCTCTGAAGGGCTGCGTTAGGCTCCAAAAAGGGAGCGTAAAGGCATATTTACCGCCACTTGTACACAGACAATGTAATTAAATGTACACAGACAATGTAACTAAATGTAAACAGACAGTGTAATTAAATGTACACAGACAATGTAACTAAATGTAAACAGACAGTGTAATTAAATGTACACCGACAATGTAACTAAATGTAAACAGTGTAATTAAATGTACACAGACAATGTAAGTAACTGTACACAGACAATGCAATTAAATGTACACAGACACTGTAAGTACATGTACACAGACAATGTAAGTAAATGTACACAGACACTGTAAGTAAATGTACAATGTATGTAAATACACACAGACAATGTAAGTAAATGTACAATGTAAGTAAATGTACACAGACAATGTAAGTAAATGTACACAGACAATGTAAGTAAATGTACACAGACACTGTAAGTAAATGTACAATGTAAGTAAATGCACACAGACAATGTAACTAAATGTACACAGACAATGTAACTAAATGTACACAGACTCTCGCCTAGATTTAAAGTTTTGCGGCCGAAGGGGTGCGTTAGCTACGCGTCTTTTTTTTCTAGCCCTGCTTCTAAACAACGCTGGTATTTAGAGTTCTCTGAAGGGCTGCGTTAGGCTCCAAAAAGGTAGCGTAAAGGCATATTTACCGCCACTTCAACTCTCAATACCAGCGTTGCTTACGGTAGCGGCTAGCTGGAAAAAGGTGCTCGTGCACGATTCCCCCATAGGAAACAATGGGGCAGTTTGGGCTGAAAAAAAACACCTGCAAAAAAGCAGCGTTCAGCTCCTAACGCGGCCCTATTGTTTCCTATGGGGAAACACTTTCTAAGTCTGCACCTAACACCCTAACATGCACCCCGAGTCTAAACACCCCTAACCTTACACTTATTAACCCCTAATCTGCCGCCCCCGCTATCGCTGACACCTGCATTACACAATTAACCCCTAATCTGCCACTTCAGACACCGCCGCAACCTACATTATCCCTATGTACCCCTAATCTGCTGCCCCTAACATCGCCGACACCTACATAATATTTATTAACCCCTAATCTGCCCCCCCAACGTCGCCGCTACCTAACTACACTTATTAACCCCTAATCTGCTGACCGGACCTCGCCACCACTATAATAAACATATTAACCCCTAAACCGCCGCACTCCCGCCTCGCAAACACTATAATAAATAGTATTAACCCCTAATCTGCCCTCCCCAACATCGCCGCCTTCTAACTTCAAGTATTAACCCCTAATCTGCCGACCGGACCTCGCCGCTACTCTAATAAATGTATTAACCCCTAAATCTAAGTCTAACCCTAACACCCCCCTAAGTTAAATATAATTTTAATCTAACAAAATAAATTAAATCTTATTAACTAAAGTATTCCTATTTAAAACTAAATACTTACCTGTAAAATAAACCCTAATATAGCTACAATATAACGAATAATCATATTGTAGCTATTTTAGGATTTATATTTATTTTACAGCCAACTTTGTATTTATTTTAACTAGGCACAATAGCTATTAAATAGTTATTTACTATTTAATAGCTACCTAGTTAAAATAATTACAAAATGACCTTTAAAATAAATCCTAACCTAAGTTACAATTAAACCTAACACTACACTATCAATAAATTAATTAAATAAATTACCTACAATTACATACAATTAAACTAAACTAAATTACAAAAAAACAAACACTAAATTACAAAAAATAAAAAAGATTACAAGAATATTAGGCTAATTACACCTACTCTAAGCCCCCTAATAAAGTAAAAAAGCCCCCCAAAATAATAAAGGTCCCTACCCTATTCTAAATTAAAAAGTAACCAGCTCTTTTACCAGCCCTTAAAAGGGCTTTTTGCGGGGCATGCCCCAAAGTAATCAGCTCTTTTGCCTTTAAAAAAAATACAACCCCCCCAACATTAAAACCCACCACCCACATACCCCTACTCTAAATAAACCTAACACTACCCCCCTGAAGATCACCCTACCTTGAGCCGTGTTCACCCAGCCAGACACCGATGGACCAAAACAGGACATCCGGAGCGGCAGAAGTCTTCATCCTATCCGGGCAGAAGAGGACATCCGGACCGGCAGACATCTTCATCCAAGCGGCATCTTCTCTCTTCATCCATCCAACGAGGAGTGGCTCCATCTTCAAGACCTCCGGCGCGGAACATATCCTTCTTCCCCGACGACTAGACGACGAATGACGGAACAGCCAATAGAATGCAAGCTCAATCTGATTGGCTGATTGGATCAGCCAATCGGATTGAACTTGAATTATTAGAGTAGCGCCGATTCAATCAGCCAATCAGATTTTTCCTACCTTAATTCCGATTGGCTGATAGAATCCTATCAGCCAATCGGAATTTGAGGGACGCCATCATGGATGACGTCATTTAAAGGAACCATCATTCATCATCTAGTCGTCGGGGAAGAAGGATGTTCCGCGCCGGAGGTCTTGAAGATGGAGCCACTCCTTGTTGGATGGATGAAGATAGAAGATGCCGCTTGGATGAAGATGTCTGCCGGTCCGGATGTCCTCTTCTGCCCGGATAGGATGAAGACTTCTGCCGCTCCGGATGTGATCTTCAGGGGGGTAGTGTTAGGTTTATTTAAGGGGGGTTTGGGTTAGAGTAGGGGTATGTGGGTGGTGGGTTTTAATGTTGGGGGGGGTATTTTTTTTTAAAGGCAAAAGAGCTGATTACTTTGGGGCATGCCCCACAAAAAGCCCTTTTAAGGGCTGGTAAAAGAGCTGGTTACTTTTTAATTTAGAATAGGGTAGGGACCTTTATTATTTTGGGGGGCTTTTTTTATTATTTTTTATTTTTTGTAATTTAGTGTTTTGTTTTGTTTTGTAATTTAGTTTAGTTTATTTAATTGTATGTAATTGTAGGTAATTTATTTAATTAATTTATTGATAGTGTAGTGTTAGGTTTAATTGTAACTTAGGTTAGGATTTATTTTACAGGTAATTTTGTAATTATTTTAACTAGGTAGCTATTAAATAGTAAATAACTATTTAATAGCTATTGTACCTAGTTAAAATAAATACAAAGTTGCCTGTAAAATAAATATAAATCCTAAAATTGCTACAATATGATTATTCATTATATTGTAGCTATATTAGGGTTTATTTTACAGGTAAGTATTTAGTTTTAAATAGGAATACTTAAGTTAATAAGATTTAATTTATTTCGTTAGGTTAAAATTATATTTAACTTAGGCGGGTGTTAGGGTTAGACTTTAGGGGGGTGTTAGGGTTAGTAGGGGTTAATAAATGTTTTAGAGTAGCGGCGAGGTCCGTAGGCAGATTAGGGGTTAATACTTGAAGTTAGGTGGCGGCGATGTTAGGGAGGGCAGATTAGGGTTTAATACAATTTATTATAGTGTTTGTTAGGCGGGAGTGTGGCAGTTTAGGGGTTAATACATTTATTAGAGTAGCGGTGAGGTCCGGTCGGCAGATTAGGGGTTAATAAGTGTAGTTAGGTAGCGGCGACGTTGGGGGGGCAGATAGGGGTTAATAAATATTATGTAGGTGTCGGCGATGTTAGGGGCAGCAGATTAGGGGTTCATAGGGATAATGTAGGTGGCGGCGGTGTGCGGTCGGCAGATTAGAGGTTAAAAATATTTCTTATAGTGGCAGCGATGTGGGGGGACCTCGGTTTAGGGGTACATAGGTAGTTTATGTGTGTTAGTGTACTTTAGAGCACAGTAGTTAAGAGCTTTATAAACCGGCGTTAGCCCTTAAAGCTCTTAACTACTGACTTTTTTTTGCGGCTGGAATCTTGTCGGTAGAGGGTCTACTGCTCACTTCAGCCAAGACTCTAAATACCAGCGTTAGGAAGATCCCATTGAAAAGATAGGATACGCAATTGGCGTAAGGGGATCTGCGGTATGGAAAAGTCGCGGCTTCAAAATTAGCGTTAGACCTTTACCTACACGACTCTAAATACCAGCGGGCGGCCAAAAGCAGCGTTAGGAGCCCTTAACGCTGCTTTTGACGGCTACCGCAGAACTCTAAATCTAGGCGAATGTAAGTAAATGTACACAGACAATGTAAGTAAATGTACACAGATAATGTAAGTAAATGTATAATGTATGTAAATACACACAATGTAAGTAAATGTACACAGACACTGTAAGTAAATGTACAATGTATGTAAATACACACAGACACTGTAAGTAAATATACACAGACACTGTAAGTAAATATACACAGACAATGTAAGTAAATGTACACAGACACTGTAAGTAAATGTACAATGTAAGTAAATGTACACAGACAATGTAAGTAAATGTACACAGACAATGTAAGTAAATGTACACAGACAATGTAAGTAAATGTAGACAGACAATGTAAGTAAATGTAGACAGACAATGTAATTAAATGTACACAGACAATGTAAGTAAATGTACACAGACAATGTAAGTAAATGTACACATACAATGTAAGTAAATGTACACAGACACTGTAAGTAAATGTACAATGTATGTAAATACACACAGACAATGTAAGTAAATGTACACAGACACTGTAAGTAAATGTACAATGTATGTAAATACACACAGACAATGTAAGTAAATGTACACAGACACTGTAAGTAAATGTACAATGTAAGTAAATACACACAGACACTGTAAGTAAATGTACAATGTATGTAAATACACACAGACAATGTAAGTAAATGTACACAGACAATGTAAGAAATTAAAACTCTCACTCATTTTTTAAAGAGTATCTTTGAAGTTCTGTATGAGCAATTCCCTGTTGTACAGGAAAGAAATGGTAAACACAATCATGCAACTCTTTCATTTCAATTTTATGATGTTATTGTCCCCAATTGGGATGGAAACATCAATAAATAGTGAAGACAATTTGCAGTTTCTGAGATACAGCAACATCCAAAATAATCTGTTATAGAGCAACAGTTACTTGTAAATTGTATCTTCCTATAATTTATTTTTCTTCTCTGTCCATCCCTATCAAAGCTAGAACTTTATGAATTGTATTTGGCGATAGTTTAAAGGGACGTTGCACACAAAAGTTTTTTATTACTCATATGAAAGAGCAACATTTAAATCATATAAAGACTAATGTAAACTAATATAGCAGCATTGGTTGTGTACTTTCTACTACGGCTTATTGGCTGATAGGTACAGTTAGCAATAGCAGTAAGTACACAACCGATAAAGCTATAATAGTTTTGAATTTGCATTTAATAGTTTCATTTTCCATTTAACCAGCTGTTACTTCACATTCTTAAGGTGAAAAAACCAAACACGTTTTCAACATGCAATTAAATATGGATAATGTAATTTTTTGGAGTGCAATGTCAAAATATTCCAAATTGTATTTACCTTTCTATGGTTTGGTTGTGCTTATTCAATCTCTATTTATGATGTGCTGCCTGCGGCCAGTGCCGCTTGTTATAGTCTTCCTATAAAAGACAGCCGCACTCTACTATATTTGTATGTTCAGTATTCTATAGTCTGACACTGTAAAACTAGATCCTAAGTAGAGATGTATCCTAAGATATATTTGCCGTACCAAATACTTATTTTTTTTTTGTGCTGATATTTCTAACTATTGTTTGGTACACTATATTTATATGCAACTGAGTGGCCCCTTCATTTTCTCCCCTCAGTTTTCCCCATTGCTACAGATATTAACACATAAATATATATGTATATAAGCATATACATATATATTTACAGGGAACACACGGTCTCCATAGACCGCTATGTAAATGAGCTTTTCACCCCGCATCCCCTCACTTTAACCCCTTATAACTGCTTCTTGCTACTATTTTTTATTTACACAAAGGAACTGTGCACTTTATTTGGATGGCAATTGGGGCACATTTTTTAAATTAACCAGAGGTCTGACCCCTGGTTAATTGCGCTTAGCCACTTATACATTTTCCCCTTTACAGGTGCACGTTAAAATAGCACTCTACTTGCAATCTAACCCATTATGTTTTGGGGCGGTCCAAGAGAAGTAAATTATTTTCATTATTACTGTTGAGTGATTTATAGGTAATAGTTTCTCATAATCTTAAGAAAATGTGAGGTTTGTCTCATGCTATAATCTAAGAGGTATCTATACGAATTACTATTGCATCGTAATGTTTTGTTGTACTTTGTACCTTTGATGTAAGTCATCATGTGACATTTGAGATTGGATATGTTTGTATGTATGGTTTACAAGCCTCAATATATATAAAATCTATAAATGTTCTAAACTTTTGAATGAAGTAACACATTTTGATTAATTCTAACATTACAAATTTAGAGAAATAGGGGCACATTTATCAAGCTGCGTATGGAACTTGATGCCCCTTGTTTGGCTCGCCGGGAACAGAAGTTATGAAGCAGCGGTCTAAAGACCGCTGCTCCATAACTTGTCTGCCTGCTCTGAGACCACAGACTGAAATCAACCCGATCGAATACATTCGGGTTTATTGACACCCTCTGCTAGCGGCCGATTGGCTGTGAATCTGCAGGGGGCAGCATTGCACCAGCAGTTCACAGGAACTGCTGGTGCAATGATAAATGCAGACAGCGTATGCTGTCTGCATTTATTGATGTGCAGCGGACATGATACGCTACTTCGTATAATGTCCGCGCGCACATTGTTAAAGGGACACTAAATCCAAATTTGTTTTCTAATGATTCAGACAGAACAGGCAATTTTAAGCAACATTCTAATTTACTCCTATTATCAATTTTTCTTCGTTCTCTTGCTATCTTTATTTAAAAAGCATGAATGTGATGCATAGGAGCCGGACCATTTTTGGTTGAGAACCTGGGTTATGCTTGCTTATTGGTGGGTAAATGTAAGCCTCCTTATGTATTTTTTTGCATATGTAACTACGGACTTTACCCAGAGATTTTAACTAAACATAAGAGAAGTTGGTAACCACCACCTCTGAACCTTGGCACCAAGGGTGCTGAAGCGGCCCTGTAGTAGGGGCATCCATTTTGTTTTTTCACTGTTTTTTCACTGTTTCAATCTATGTTCCTCATTTTTTATTTTGGTTTTTCACTTTTGTAACCTACACCACCACATCTAGATCGGACTGCTAATCAAATTTTTGTATTTTTATTATTTTTTTCCAATATCCCAAGGAATCACATTCTTCTTATGTTTTTTCTTCTTTTTCCATTGGATCTATTACTGATTTCTCACAGGACCTGAAACTCCAAGGGTTTTGTTTGGATGTTTATCTATACACCCATCTAATTCACCATTACACCTTCACTACACTTGGAGGACATTGCGATTAATTTCTACGGAACTATATTAATAATATTATTATTATTTTTATCATTTTTTATCACTAGCGCTAGTGTGGACACATTTTTTTGGGTTGATACCCACTCCCCAATAGACGTCACTCCCCCTCACATCATCATTTTTTCGAGGGCCTAGCAACAGGACTTACACGTTTTGGAAGGTTGTACTGAGTTTAAAAGTGTATTTTGCACATTCTCTAAGTTGATTTCTAAGTTGATTTGTAAGTGTTCATTGTTGACTTCACATTGTTTGTAGACACAATTCACACCACCCTACATCACATGCTATACTACTCACTAGTAGTCAATTCACTTACTAGATTCCACCATCAGGCAATTAACACACCAGTCCATTCATTGTGGACTCACACATGCTGCTTTGGATATAGCTGCAATCAGTTCTAACTTTACGATTTGCATAGCTAGTTCAATATAACCTCTGTACCTCTTAAGAATTTCATGGATCCATGGATTTTATTATAATATTTTCTATATGAACATTGTATTGTATTTTATTACAACATTGTATTTTAACATTTTATCTGCGATTTTACTTTAATGTATATGTAATAAATCATATGTTAAATTCTCAAGCATCTAGCCTTTTAAGCTATCACAGCGCTTACTATCGCTCCCTATTCTGTATTTCACTCTTTAGCCTACTAGGAGGCTAATCTGTTAGTAAGCTTAAGGCCTCTCTATATATAGCGCTCGGTACACACATCAACCTAAACCTAAAATGGGCTGGCTGCTAAGATTTACATTCCTGTTTTTAAAATAAAGATAGCAAAAGAACAAAGAAAAATTGATAATAGGAGTAAATTAGAAAGTTGCTTAAAATTTCACGCTCTATCTGAATCATGAAAGAAAAAAATTTGGGGTCAGTGTCCCTTTAAATATGCCCCATATACTAAAATGAATCTGCATTTTAAAAAGTTTTCATGTGTAACAAAATATTTTTTTGTATGAAGAAATAGGATCATTTGTAAAAATGGCTTCTGCCGAAATCTACTGCAACAATCTTCATGAGATTTGGCAGGAATATTAATGTTACACAGTAAGTAATACCTAGTTTGTTTTTAAAGAACAAAAATCACTTATCAGTCCAATAAATTTTATTATAAAAATGAGTTGCGCATGTGTTAAAAAAAACTGAACTTCATTTGCAGATGTGAAAAAAAAAAAACAAAGTCTGAAACCTCAGAGAGCGTGTAGATCCAATAAATATTATGTTTTACATACTTTTTGGATTGCTCTTTTTGCTCGTTTTGGTTTGGGATCCTGGGAAGCCGTCACACTTGCGACATGCGGTGTGAGGAGAAACTTGTCAGTAGTTAATTAAGATGCAGAACATATTTTCATGTAAACCCCCCCCCCCCCAGGGGGGGAGGGTTTGAGATGTATAAATGGTGTTCACATGAACACATTCACTATGTCTATGACTACGGCCACGTCGTGCCGAAACCGGTCAGACACTTTTTAGCTTACCCTTAATTAGTCTGTTATATCCTTTTAACCTATAGAGTAAATAAAGAAAAAAAATTACACAACCTGCTGGAGTATTTTTGTCTTCTTTGCAAGGACGTGCACAGGATCTCTTTTTTTTTATTGTTATTTTGGAATACGGGGATTCCACTCCTACTAGTATGTCCAAGCTTCCACGGGCACCAGCTGGCCCTGATGTCATTAAACATTTGGAGGAGGTGTGACTTGAGGTGAGAGGCTGAGCGGTGTGAGGAAGAGACGCTAAGGAGGATGCTTACAGCTACGGAGCAAGACAGAAGATGACATGGAAATACCTCCCATACAGCACGAAAGACACACAGTAACTCTCTTGAATTGTTATTTTATTACCGCACTAGATGGGATGCTTATTTGTCTTATTAAATTAAATGGATATTAGGGAGGAAGGGATCTAAAGGGAACACGTACCACTGACTGACTATCTCACAGTGATTACAGAGATAGCAGCTGCTAACGGAACTTGCTTTATTCCCCACCCATTCCCTACCTATGCTTTGACAGTGCATTACCTACTTGCAGTTTGTTTCCGTGTTAATTTGTGTGTGCTGCTGGGAGGTTAGGTTTACTGTATGTAAATCCCATATATTTTACAATATATTGAGTATGTTCTACCTCCATAGATGTGGAACCGCTCCCACCATCCCATGAATAGATTTGCATAGGGGGGGGAGGGAAATTTGGCCCCCATAGCGGTTCCACGTCTCTGGGGGTAAAACCCATCAGAAAACATAAAAAAAATATGTTGAAGAAGAAACTGTACAGCTTTTATTACAAAATCCTTGTGTTCTGATGTAAGGTTAGTCCCCTTATCGAGAAAGTAAGACACCACTTTCAGCCCATATTCGTGAGGTATAGAGGAATATAGGGATACAACGTCAATTGTTACCCAGCTATATTTTGGCTCCCAAACGGTGTCCTCCAATCTGGACAAAGCATGAGCTGTATCCTTTACAAAACTGGGAAGTTTTTGGACTAAAGGTTGGATAAATTGGTCAACCCACTTAGATAGTGGCTCCAGCAAAGAACCAATACCCGCCACTATGGGTCTACCTTGTACATTAGTTAAACTTTTATGAACCTTTGGAAGATGGTGGAAAATGGGCACTACAGGGCTATCCACCATCAAACAATCATATGTCTCTTTAGATATAATGCCCACTTCAACACCATCATCCAGAAGGCTTTTTACTACTGCCTTGTAATGTACTGTAGGATCCATAGGTAGTCTAATGTACACTTCGAGATCATCCAACTGTCTTTGTGCTTCTTTGATGTATGTATTTTTGTCTAGCAGTACAACACTGCCACCCTTATCAGACTGTTGAATGACAATTTCTTTGTTGTTCTGAAGCTTTATAATCGCTTCTCTTTCTAACCGTGACAGATCGGACTGGTTACCTGATCCTGTACTAGCTAGTAATGTTAGATCCGCCACTACCCTCCTGTGAAAAACCTCTAAGCCTTTGCCTCTAGATTGTAGAGGATAGAAATTTGATCTAGATCTCATATTGTATTGCTTGTAGTTTGCTAATCCTGGAGTTGTTGTATCTCCCTGTGTATTACTCAGATCTTCAAGATCTGTCAGAGCACATACATCCCCAAAAGACATATCGCTTTGACACACTGTTTGACAGTGTTATCAACAACTTCTTTCTCACCAGATTCAGTATTTGAGAAAAACTTCCTAAGGGTCTCTCATAAGTTTAACGTCCAAAATTGTTTGGAACAAATCAAAATGTTGTGATGGAACAAAGTTGAGGCCATAGCCCAGAACCTTCCTCTCAAGATCTGTTATCTGGTGAGAAGATAAATTAATGACAGAATGGTCACTCACGGATACCTGTGTCTCAGTACTTCTGTTGTCTCTTACTGGATACCTCTGCTGCTGCCTCCTATGGAGGTGGTGAAGTAAGTTTGTGCTAGATTTCTACGTTGATATGCACTTCTCAGCATTTTGAAGCCTGATTCCTCTCAGAGTACAGTGAATGTCAGAGGGATGTGAAGGGAGTATCAAATATTGAATGCAATGGTTTTCCTCGCGGGAAATCTATTTCATAGGTTCTCTGTTATCGGTCGTAGAGATTCATCTCCTACCTCACTTTTCAGATCGACGATATACTCTCATATTCCATTACCTCTACTAATAACTGTTTCAGTACTGGTTTGGCTATCTGCTATTTGTGGATGGGTGTCTTTCGGTAAGTATGTTTTCATTACTTAAGACACTCTCAGCTATAGTTTCGCACTTTATGTATTAATATAAAGTTCTAAATATATGTATTGTACTTATATTTGCCATGAGTCAGGTTTATGTATATTCACTTTTGCAGTTTCATATTTGGGAAAAACATATTTAGGAAAATATTTTTTCTTACCTGGGGTATAGTCTTTTTTCAAATGGACTGCTTTTCATTAAATTTTCGCAGGCAAAATTAGGCTCAGGAGGGCACAAAATGCTGATGTTTATTGCGTCATTCTTGGCGCGAGAATTTTTTGGTGCGAAGGTACGTCTGGTGATGCAAATTCATAATTTCCGGAGTCTTAGTTGACACCGAGTTTTCTTGCAGAAGGTTGCGTCTGCAATGACGCAAGTGTGTCATTTCCGGATGTTAGCACCAAAATAATTCATTTTGCGTTGTGCGTCATACTTGGCGCCAAATAATTTCATTATTTAAAGCCCCATTCCTATATGTCAGAGGGCTATGCTGTTTGCATTTTTTTTCCCATTTTCTGAAACTGCCATATAAGGAAATTGATAATTTTGCTTATATGTTGTTTTTTCTCTTACATTTGCAAGATGTCTTAATCTGATCCTGTCTCAGAAACCACTGTTGGACTCCTGCTGTATGATAACAGTTCTACCAAAGATAAGTTTATCTATTGTAAATTAGTTGAGATTATATCTCCAGCGGTAGTATGTAACAGTTGTCATGATATACTTTTACATGCAGAGAATGTATCCATCAGTATTATTACAATGCTTCTTGTTCCTTAAACATTGAATGTACATGATATCTCTGTAAATATAAAAGATTTTATTGCAAAAGGCTTTGTCTGCTGTCCCGCCTTCTAATTAAACGTAAAAGGTCTTTTAAAACTTCTCATAAAGTTGATGAAATTTCAAATGACCGACAACATACTGAATTTTCCTCCTCTGATGGGGATCTATCTGATTCAGAAGACCCTTTCTCAGATATTGACACTGACAAATCTACTTATTTATTTAAAATGGAGTATATTTGTTCCTTGTTTAAAGAGGTGTTGATTACATTGGATATTGAGGAAACTAGTCCTCTTGATACTTAAACTAGTAAACGTTTAAATTCTATTTATAAACCTCCTGTGGTTACTCCAGAGGTTTTTTCCAGTTTCTGATGCCATTCCTGATATGATTTCTAAGGAATGTAATAGGCCTGGTATTTCTTTTATCCCTTCTTCAAAAATTGTATATTTTGCCAGCAGTTAGTTTGGAGTTTTGGGAAAAGATCCCCAAAGTTGATGGGGTCATTTCTTCTCTTGCCAAACATACTATTATTATTATATTATTATAGAAGATAATACTTCCTTTAAGGATCCTTTAGATAAGAAACTTGAATCTTGTCTAAGGAAAGCTTATTTATATTCTGGCTATCTTCTCAGGTCTGCCATTTCTATGGCTCATGTTGCAACTGTATCAACTTTTTGGTTAGAAAGTTTAGCGCAACAGGAAATGAATCCTGATTTGTCTAGCATTGTTTGCTTGCTTCAACATGCTAAGAATTTTTTTATTTTTTTTTAGTTTTCAAAAAAGCTTTATTAAGAATTATTCAAGTATACAGCATGTTTTTCGAGAAAGAAGAAAGACAAGGCCTCTCCTCCCTCCCTTTTCAAAGAAAGCATTCAAATTAACATCACATTGTGCTTCACAGATCTGTATCATTACTTTTTAACCTTATTTCTTATTATGCCTTATAAAACTATCTCTGAACATTCGTCCTTTATTGCCTGTTTTCCTCTTTATTTATCAGCCGATACAGAACAGTCCGTGCTCATCTGGCTTGTTTTAAGGCAATCATCATAATACTCAATTGTATAAACAACAAATAAATATTAACACAAGAAAAGAACCTGCGCAAAGTCAGTGCAGTCACCTTCTGCTGGTGAACTTTAATCTTAACTAAGTGTACTTAATGTGCCCTTCCCTCTTTTACTTTCATCTCATCAGTAGACCCTGTATTCCAGCCTTTATTGTGTTATGTGTTGGTGTTATTAATCCCTTGATCTGTCATTTAATTGGCATTCCCTCCATTGCATCAACATAATCTCATGACTGCCTAAGGTACCATTCTGCAGGTGGTGGTACCTTTCCACGTGTATCAAAGTGTCTACCTGTCGTTTCCACTCCTCAACTGTTGGTGCTGTCTTGTTTTTCCAATGTTTCGGGATCAACATCTTTGCCCCATTTAACATGACTAGCCTTAGGGCATCAGTAGCCTTACTCTCAAGGTGGGGTAATGAGATAAAGTAAAGTTTTAGGGTTATTCTTTAAAGATTTCCCTGTTGCTATTCTAATGTAGTCAAATATCTCCGTCCAGTAATAGTCAAGTCCAGGGCATTCCCACCATATATGTGTCAGTTTACCTTCGCCCCCACATTCCCTCCAGCACTTCCCTGAGGTTGTTTTATTTATTTGTTTCAAACTGCTAGGTGTGAGATACCATCTTGATAAATATTTATAACTAGTTCCTGTACCCTGGTTGAGATTGAGGATCTCTTCGTGGTCTGGAATGCTGCTAGACAGTCTTTCAACTCAATATCTAAGTGTAGTTCCTTTTCCCAAGCTTTGGTAAAGGTAGGCAATGTTTGTACATCCTCTATTAGCAATAGCTTGTATAAAATGGATATTGCATGTTCCGTCGGTGTGTCGCGCAAGCAGAGGGTTTCAAATTTAGTAGGCTGTCTGAGTAAGTTATGTTTTTGGCTATGTGTCATCAAGAAGTGGCTTAACTGTGAATGTACCAGAAAGTTCATGTTGACCCCTATCTCAGACTCTTTTATTTTTTCAAGAGGCTTTAATTTACTTCCCTCGATCAGTGCTGAGAATGTCCATTCTCTGAGGGGTGCGCTGTGGTTAATGTCAAGTTCCCTGTAGTTCCATGGCAATGCAGGGTTCTGACATAGAGGGGTCAGAGATGAAAAGTGTGAGGATACATTCACTGCGGTGTTTATTAGTTTGTCCCGGTTAGTAAAGAAATCTATGTACAATGGGTAGTCAGCTACTGTGTGTGGCCTGTCCTTTTTTAACAACCATGCTGTACCTCCTGCGTTCCCAGTACCCAGTATGGAGCAGTCCAATTGTATCTATAGTTTGTTATTGTCGTTACAGCACCAGTCAAGCAATGTGTGTAATGTTATAGCTTGTTTGTATATCTCTATGTTGGGCATTCCTAACCCTCCTCTGTCCCTTGGCAAGTAGAGTGTTTTCTTATTTATTCTAGGTCTGATACCTTCCCAGATAAATTGATCTATTATGTTTTGAATTCTGTTTAAGTATCTAGGTGGTAGGGGCATAGGTATTGTTTGTAAAAGATATAAAAGTCTTGGTAAAACGTTCATCTTAATAACGTTTATCCTGCCTAACCACGATATTGTTTTGTTTTTCCAGTTTGACAGGTCTGTTACCAAATTGCTTTCCAGTTGTTTGTAATTGGCCTGGAAAGTCTCCTGCTGATTTGGTGAAATGTATATGCCTAAGTATTTCATTTTGGTTTCCTGTTTTTTGAGAGGACATTCCCCTAACATTCTGTCGAGTACTGTCGCTTCGCATGTTATGTTTAATAGTTCTGACTTTGAGAGATTCAGCTGAAAATTTGAAACCCTTCCATAAGCTTTAAAAATCTCTAGTACTCTGGGTAGCGATATATCAATTTTTGTCAGAGTGAGCAAAATGTGGTCTGCGTATAACGCTAGTTTATAATTGCTGTTTGCTATTGTAAGTCCCGTTACTAGTTCATCGCTTCTAACTTTTTGAGCCAGGGCTTCTATAGTGATCGCAAAAAGTATGGGGGAGAGTGGGCAGCCCTGTCTTGTATCGTTCCGAATTGTGAACTTTTCCGATAAAAGTCCATTCACTTTCACTTGCTCTGTGGGATTTCGGTATAGAGTGAGGATTATTTGAATAAACGTATCACTAAATTTCATTTTGTGCATGACGGATTTGAGGAATTGCCAATTAACTCTGCCAAACGCTTTCTCCGCGTCTGTGGAGACAAGAGCCAATTGTAGGTTGTTTAATTGTGCATATGAAGTTAATTGGAAGGTCCTAAGTGTGTTGTCTCAGGCCTCCTGTCCGGGAACAAATCCTACCTGGTTGGGATGTATCAGATTGGGAAGGTATTTATTAATTCTAGTGGCTAATATTTTAGCAAAATTTTTTATGTCCGAATTTAGTAGTGAAATAGGTCTATAATTTTCTAGTCTATCTGTCATTTTCCCTGGTTTGGGAAGTACCGTGATGTGGGCCTCCAACATATTGTCAGTGAAGCCCCCTTCCCCGAGCAGGGAGTTAAATAGATTTGTTAGTGGCGCCAGTGTTTTATAGTACTTTATACTTATGCCATCCGGTCCTGGACTTTTGCTATTAGGCATGTTTTTGATAGCTGTTTTAATTTCTTCAGGGGTTATTGGTAAGTCTAATTTTTCGGAGTCTTCCCAGTGCAGTTTATTAAGTTGTATGTCAGCTAAAAAACTGTCTATGTCTTTCTGTCTACTTTCTGTTTGAATGTTGTATAGCGTCCCGTAATACTGTCTGAAAATGTCGGCTATTTGTATGCTATCTCTTTGTGTTTGGCCTGACATGTCTATCATATTATATACGTGGGTGTCTAATTGCTTTCTCTTAAGAGCTTTCGCTAGGAATTAACCAGTTTTATCATTAACATCAAAGTACCGCTGCTGTAGTCTGGTTGCTTTCCTTTGGTATTCCTTTATCAGATAATTATTAAGTTCTGTTTTAGCTTTGGTCATATTGTGCAATGTGTCTGTGGAGTCTGGTTGTTTTTTTGAGTTCTGACTCCCAGTATCTGATTTGGGAAGTTATTGAGTTAACAAATTGCCTATTATTTTTGTTTTCTTTAGCCTTGTGTTTTATAAGCTCTCCTCTTATTACACACTTATGTGCCTCCCATAGTACAGAGGGGGTAGTGTCCTCATTAGTGTTTTCCCGAAAGTAATGTCCTATACCAGAAATAGATCAGATGGCTTCCCATCTAAACAAGGAACTTCCCAGGTCACTTTTCAGGTCCAGGGAATTACTTAGAGAATTAAAGTTACTGACTTTGGCCTAGTTTCTTTTTAGGTAGTAAAGTTTAGAAACTGTTGGTATAAACATGTATCTCCATGGGAGAATTGTTATGTTACCACCAGTTTCCAAACTTTAACACCTCAATGGAAACTAGACCTTTCGCAGATGATGCTAAAGATTCCCTGTTGGAACCATTTACACCAAGAGAGGCAAATGAATCTATAAAACAGCTAAAAAAAAACAATAAAGCACCAGGACCAGATGGCTTTACTGGTACATTTTACAAGAGGTGCTGATTTTGCACCACTTTTTTAATGAGATTAAATTTGATGGAAAAATTCTATGAGAATTTCTTGAGGCTTCTATATTAGTGATTCCTAGCTTTGCAAAGACACTTCTGCATGCAGTAGTTATAGACCAATCTCCTTAATTAATGTCACCATTAAGCTGTTCTCTAAACTAATAGCTAATAGATTTGTTCATATGTTACCTACCCTAATACATGTATACCAAGTTGGTTTTACTGCAGGAAGACCAGGTTGGGATAACACTAGACGACTGCTTAATGTCTTTCTGGAAGCTAGGAGAAGTGGTTTCCCTATGGTAGCCCTTTCATTATTTGCCAAAAAGGCTTTTGACAGGGTCTGTCGTGACCATCTCTGGGAAGTTTTAAGATGTTTTGGGTTTACTACACTCTTTATTTTAGCTATGGAAGTTTTATATTCTTCCCCATATGCGAGAGTGAAAGGGGTTGTTTTTTGTTCCCCAGAAAAACTAATTTCAAATGGCACCCAACAGGGCTGCCCCCTTTCTCCATTAATATTCACTTTGGTGATTGAACCATTTGCTCAAGCTGTTAGTTTCTCATTCCATAACTGATGCCCGTATTGTACATTTTGCAGATGATGTTGCTTTACTTCTTACTGAACTCAACTCTTCTCTGTTTTCTAGATTATTTTAGTAGATTAAACTACTATAAAATTAATTTAATGAAAACCAAAGCTTACACCTTCAATACTTCTAATGAGCAGCTCTTAGAGCTACAGAATACCTA